>NW_027114392.1:50178-76587 GCF_000696795.3 Halyomorpha halys | reverse complement strand
ATAAATACTAAAATAATAATAATATATATTACATATTTACAAGCAGTCCTTGTTTTCTCAGAAAAGACATAATATTATTTAAATATTTTCCCCCATTTTCCAAAGCCTCTTGATACATTTGGAGGTGTACCCAGTTCATTTATTCTTCTAGCGTACAACACACTCTTCGAAGATATGAGTTATTGTTAGTCTTTTATTACGTTTCTGGTATCAGGGTGGATCCCCCTTAGTAATCAAGTGGAGGTGTGTGAGCCTTGCGTGCCCTATTCTTAGAGGTGTCAATACAACCTCCTCTCTGAGGTTCCCGCGACTGGAGCTGCTCCATGCTTTAACACTCTTCTTAATCGCCTTCAATTTATTTGGCGGGGTGCTGTCCCACAGTGCCTTCTATTCCTGGAGTATGGCCTCATTGGACGATTAAAAATTGATTTATCATTTGACTTAATTTTCTTTACATTGCGTGGATCACTCAATTATATGAATGAAAGGACACTGCCTGCCTCTAGACTGAATAAATTTGGGGATGAGAAAAAAGGAAGTATTTTACAATAAAATGAGTCCTTGATTAAAATAACTAACCAATCCAATCCTAGTTTAGGTGATTATTTAAATGCTAGTCGATATAAAAAAAAATTCAAACATTATTATACTCGCAGTAAATAAGCTTTCCAAGGTAAGATAAGACCAGCTATTATGATGGGATATAGGGGGCTAGAGAGAGGGGAGCTATATTCGCTTGTATTGTTCTAGGTGTTATGATATCCTTAAGATCACAATGAACATTGAACAATACTCATTATATGTAAATGATTTAAAGTTAAGATAAAAAAGGATGCATCAAAAGGTGGGATTGGTGGGTAAAAAATATCAATATATTTTTAGACAATTCTAATCACTATACTAAACAAAGCTATAAGAAAAACACACACATATTGTAAATGACCCAAACATCCCTCTTCTCGGGTGCATCCTGGTTATTCTCTTCACCTGGCGTCCATTTTCTGAAACTGTCTCAGATCTCCGGGATGTTCCCCCTGGTCTCCATCAATGACATTTATCGCTGTCACCCTAGACAGCCAATCCGCGACATTTTCCTTCCCAGGATTGTACACTACTTCAATGTTTTATTGATTGAGCAGCTCTTTCCGACGGGTGACCCTCGCGGATGACTCTTTCAATTTAACTACCCACTGGAGTGGTCGATGATCGGTTTGTACTCTAAATTTTTTTCCGAATACATATGATCGGAAATGCTCGACGGCCTATACAATCCCTCAACAATCCCCTCTACTGTATCGCGCTTCAGCATCCGTGAGATGTCTACTTGCATACGCTACTGGACGGTACCGTCGACTATACTTGAGATAATTTCAGCCCGAATTTCCGAACTTTTTGGAATAAATTTTCTAGGTGCCGCACATGTTCCCCTTCCGATTTACTAAATTTTACAAAACTGCGTTCCCGTGGCAGTCCCTCCCTCTTATTGGTTTCCTTTGCCAGGTGCACCTTTAGTATGGTATCCTGTATATCGTTTTCAACTGCACCACTTGTGTGCTCTGTGTTTCCTTCATCTTTTCGGTCACCAGATTGAAGTGGGTTAATATTGCTACCGCGTACTGTCCAATCGACTACCCCTGCTTCCTCCTTTCGTGGAACATATAAAATATTTCCACCTCCGGAGGTCCATCAGCCACCACCGTACGCTTTTTTCAATCTCTCTTTTACCACTGACCAGGGCGTCTGCTCGTCACTTGGATGTGGTACAAAATTGTCCTTTTTATGCTACAAAAGATTAAAATGAAAAAATGTCAGCGCACAGACTTCCCGGCTTTTGGCACCACTTACCTGAAGACTGGTAAAAACTATAAAAGAGAATGAAAAAGGGACATAGAAATGACGCACGTAATTGCTGAATTAATACTGATTTATTTCCCAGATTAATCTGCCTTATATACATTCTGAGTGTTTGTTTATGAGGGGAGATAGGATTATGGCTGATACTATGCCTGGTCATCCTATAACTTTATATATAAATTTATATTATATATATAAAAGAATATAAATAAACGTTATATATATAAGTGAATAGTGGAAAACTATGCCTTTGTGATTATAAGACACAAATGATTTGAGACACTTTCATGAGATATGTTAAGCGTTTCTGCAATAACCCGTGTCGTCGTAGAGTGAGGGTTGTCTGTGACCAATGCTTGAATTTGGCCATCATCAACAGTTGAAGGACGACCCGAGCGCTTTGCGTCTTTCTAATCAAAATTTCCTGTTCTGAACCGAGCAAACCACTTACGGATGGTGCTTTCTCCTAAGGCATTTTCGCCATACACACTCCAAATTTTGTTACCCATCTGTGCAATGGTTTTATTTTTCGGAAATAAAAAATCATTAAATGACGAAAATGAACTTTTTTCTCCTCCATTTTGAGCAGTCAAAATATCACTTAAAGATAAGGAATCTCGGTTGAATCTGATACACAAAAGCACCTTAACTAACGTTTTTTTTAGAATATGTAAACATTATTGACCAAGTAAACATGATTTTATAAAAATAGAGAGGATTAAATTGAAATATTGATAATCGCTATGAACTTATTTTACAACCCAATATAAATATATGAAAATGTATCAGCATGGTAATGATGTAAAAAATATTCTTCGAAAAAACAACGCTGATATAAAAATAAACATAAACTTGGATTTCTCTACACAATAGTTTACATTAAAAAAAAAATTATTTTCAAAAGAAAAATGTGTAGTTATTTATTCATCAGAGAATATTAACTTAACTACACCATTAATTTAAAAACAAATATTTGAATTTTTAACTAGTATATTCAAAAGAAACATTGAGTAAAATTAATTTGTTAATATTAACGTTAAAATATCAGTTACTGTTTAAAATCAAATTTAATATGATTTTCAACGCTAAAATAAAAAATGAAAAAATACACTAAAAATTTGAAAAAAAAATTTAATATGCCTAACCTGCTGTGGAGGTCAAATAGTAGTGTCCATAAGAAATTTCTATTGGTAGTAGATTTCATTTTTAAATAAATAAGTTATAATAAATCATACTGGAGACGAATGTATGTAATTAAACGTTGAAATGATGAGAGGTAAATAATTTGTTATTAGAAACTATTTATTTATTAATTAATATTACAATCTACCACAGTCTGCGGAAATAATTAATGGTGATGTTAATGATTACATTTATAGTAAATTTTTTATTTCCTTATTGTATTCAGTAAGAATTTTTTACTTTAAACTATTTTATTTTAATATAAATACGTATATATTTTAAATCATGTAAACTATTTTTAAAAAAGTTTTGGTAAAAAAAACATATCAATATAAATTTTTTAATCCCCAATGAAATTAAATCTAAAATAAAAAAGTTTTATGTGTAGAATTTTCCTCAAAGTAGTAGATTCACTATAGAATTTTTATCGAATATGGCACATCAATTATGGGATTTTAAAAAAAATCGTTTACATTGAGGTTGAGTTTCACTTCGTCTTTCTTAATAAAAAAGTGGATTAAGAATAGAAATATATTATGTATTCACTTTGTGAAACCACCTTTATAAACATGTATAACGAAATTCTCATAAGTCACAATTTACTTGAATAATAGTCAACCAGACAAGTTAACTTAACTAGATTGGTCAGCAGACTAACTCATTGGAAACTACAGTTCATATCTTGCGAGTCTGGAAGTGTGACCTTATTTCCATTCATGCGACATTGTTTTCGTATGGATCGAGGTGGAACCAACTGGAACTAGGAAATAGGGGCCTATGTAGATTGAACTGGAGCCAGAGCTGGAGTCTGTAATAAATATCTTACTCGATAAGACATGAGTTGCTGCTGGGATTACCATTGTTTAATCACTGGGCTTGGCTATCTCTTCGCATTACCCACTCTAGGTTACACCTCTGACATTCCCTGCCAACATATGGTACCATACCACTCAGCTTTCTCTTTTCCTTATTAGTTCATACCATAATTCTAATTTTGTTTTCGCTCTTTAGTATTGAGATAATTCCAAAAATTAGAGTAGGTTGCTTCGAGCTATTTCAGCACAATTTATCACTTACAACGTTACAGAATGACTTGCTAGTATAGAAAGTAGACCTATTGAAAAACAATTGATTGTGTATGTTTTGTTTGCCTCTTCATTGTGATATTCATTCAAACATTGGTAATGAAGAACTAACTAATAACTAAAAATTAAATTTTATGTAAAATAACATCTTAAATGCATTCATCCCTACCTACAAAATATACATTCGTCCAAGAGAACTCTTAACTGAGCTTATTACCCAATTTTTGAAAGAAACAACAGGACATAAAAAGCTCACGGTGTTTCCCTTTTAACTGCATCACTATTATTGATAAGCCAGTGGAGGCTGAGTGAAGGCGCGAGGTAGAGACCCTCAAGACTTAAGTGAAGAATCTGGTCATTCTCGTAACTCCAATATGATTATTTACAATAGGTCTCTATACTACTTTCTTTTCAACTTTTGGAGAGCATTTTAGGAACAAAGATAGGGATTGCTTTAGGGAATAAGAATGATGAGTGAGTTTCTCATCAAATGTAGTGAATTTGGATTTAATAAAATCGTATAAAAACGGGATATTAATCTCTTGATGTATGATATGGTTGGTTACATGGTACGGATCATTGACTATTTTCCAAAGTATTTTGGACTTCAAAGTTTGAATGTCTTTAATGGTAACATTTTTAGCTATCCCCCATTGCTCTGGTCAAAAGTCTAGACATGTTTTGGTATTATCTTTTAAAGTAGTAGTTTGTTTCACCTAAATGCAGAGATTTTTTATTTAGTAATCTATATAATTGTATTTATGTTTTAATTTTTTTTTAAAATATAGTTCGCAAAATTATAAATCTGTCAATTAATGCAAAAAACAAATGGTGTTTTTGGTGTTTATGGTGTTTTATGGTGCACAAAATTTACTGACAAAAATATAACTTGATCGGAAGAAAAAAAAAAATAATAAAAAAAAAATAAATAAAAAAATAAAAAAAATAAAAAAATTAAAAATAAATAAAATTTAACGAATATTAGGAAAATTAAATAAAATATAAATGGCGTTGATGACCAATGAAGTTTGGCGCCACTAAACAACCAAACAAATGGTGTTTGCAATTATTCGATAAATTGAGAGCAATACATGGTGTTCAATACTCCATTTACATCCATTTGTTTTTATAATATGACCAGAATTTGGAATTAACTTATCAGGCCATAGTTATGGTTAGTAAAGTTTTTTTGCGAATTTGACTTCGCAACTTGTTTCAGTTCCTCATTAGCGCACCTTAGAATTTCCTTTAAAAAGGGGCATTTCAATACAGGATTTTCATAGGTAATCAAGAATGCTGTTTGATATAGATAATTTCTCTGGTCCACTGGCTCCTGGGAATATAAATTGTTTGTGGTTGTTAGCTTTTTACGCCTTAGAACCCGTCAAATAAAAAATAATTACTGATATATCATTATAGAATTAGATTATCTTTAAGATTTCTTTACCGAAAATGCCCCTCTTCATTTTAAGTTACATAATCAAACACGCTAGAGATTGATATAATAAAAAAAAATGTTTAAATAATAAACTAGGGTGTACCATTTTTTTTTTCCTAAAATAAACAATTATTTTCATACCCTCTTCCCGAATGACATCACTTTTTATATTAAATGCAAAATTTAGTTATTGAAAAAGATGGTCCAGGTATAATTGAATTAAGTTATGAAAAATCTATAGTACACGAAGGTAAAGAATATTAGGAACAGATGAAGTTATTTAAGGTAGAGGAAACGAGTATATACTTGTGTACAGGAATAACAGGTATGAAGCACCAGGATTAGGAGGGAGCTGGTAGGTTCCTTTTTCACATTTTCCCCTCAGGAGAAGTAAAATATCTGAAATGCATTGAGCATCCTATCCATAACTACTATTTTTGTTTTCATATAAATGCATATTTTTTCATCTTATATATTTACTTATTTTAGTTGAAATTGGAAACATATTAATAAAATCATCTAGAAATATTAAGTTAATTTTTTTTAAAATAAATAATTTAATTTCTATCCATTTTAGGTTCCTTTTTCACATTTTCCTCTCAGGAGAAGTAAAATATCTGAAAGGCATTGAGCATCCTATCCATAACTACTATTTTTGTTTTCATATAAATGCATATTTTTTCATCTTATATATTTACTTATTTTAGTTGAAATTGGAAACATATTAATAAAATCATCTAGAAATATTAAGTTAATTTTTTTTAAAATAAATAATTTAATTTCTATCTATTTTAGTCTCATCACATTTTATTTTTCTTATAAGTCCGACGTTTCGGCCAATCCGCCCATCCTCAGGGATTGTCGCAAGCATTGTTGTGATAAAGTTTTAACAAATAGTGACTGTGATGAATGATTTCAATTTTGGTTTTAATGTGAATATTGACTAATTAGAAATTGTTGTTTTGACCTGGGCAGAATAGCCTGCATTGAGTTGTGTTTTTAAATCATATAGTTCCAAAATTATATTAAGATTGTCCCTGTGGATGGGCGGATTGGCCGAAAAGTCGGACTTATAAGTTATTATATATTAAGTTAATTTACTTTTACTAAGACATGAATTATTAGCTTACATGTACAGGATCCCACATATGTCTTGTAGATTTTGATGAATAAAAAGAAATATTCCTAATATTAGGCCCAACAAGGCCCACACTTTATTTAAAAACTCCCCTCACTTTAGTTATGTTAACTCTGGGAACCCTAGAATGTACTCCTAGTGTTAAAACATTGTATAAATGAAGTGAGGGGGACAAAAAGAAAAACAAATTACTGACTATTTATTTATTATTCAAATAAGGAAATTAAGTAATAAATCATAAAGTTCATTTCTCATTTTTAATTGTGCGGCACTTTATTTAATAATGTTTACAGTAGAATGAGAAAAAAACTTGCAATATTTAATGATTATTTAATAAAACTACTTATATGAATAACATTAGTAACTGCAGCATGCTCAATGAGATGAATACATGAATATAGAACGAATATTATAAACTATAAATTTTACAGTTTAGTGCACAAATAAATTTGATTCAGTGAGAATAATAAATCCACTTTGCAAATATCAATTCCTAGATTTAATAGAAATTAATTGATATTTCATTATATTTAACTATTCGAAATATATATCATTAATAAACACTTAAAATATAGAATAGTAATAGAATCATTTAAAATTCATTTTAGTAATAGAATTATTTAATGTGCATTACATAGCAATATTTAATTTAAAATGCATTATATAGCAGTATTTAATTTAAAATGCATTAAATGAATGGATTTATACAAAACTTCATAATTATTTGATCGATAAGTGGTGGTATTTAATTACTGTCTCTTCTAATAAATCTTCGGCGAATTTATGGTTAAGTAATACAATTTAAATAAATACAACTACCGATAATATATCTATTAGTGGTTACTGGTAACTGAATTATGACTATTTGTTCGCTAAACAAACAAAAAGAATTTTTCAAAAAGAGAAGTTTTTTTTATCGGCCTCATTGTTGGAAATAATCATATATGTGTATATATGTACAGTTAATACTTGAATTTTTGTATTTTGAGAACCTAAAACTATCTTAATTTGTAGTTAAGCATTTTATAACGACTATAACTGAAGATTAATCAGGGCCTCAAAATATAGACACGCGGTAGCAGCGTGATAACGCGGTAGCAGCGTGATAACGCGCCAGTCTACCAATCCATAGGTTTTCGGATCGAATCCCGGTCCCACCAGGATTTTTTTCAAGCACAAATAATGCAAAAACTCACTGACAACCTCCCCCCGGGCATTTGTGAGACCCGTTAGCCAATGGGTGGCACTCACAAAAAATAGGCGTGGGCGTGACGAACCCACCCTGCGAAAAAACCACGTCAAGAAACGCGCGATGTATTTTCTAATACTGGTAATATTACATCCTAATATTGGGAAATACATCGCGAGAAGAATTTAGCCTCCATGGTCTGTTGCCCATAGAATAATAATAATAATTAAATAACCTTACTGGCTTAGCTATACTCCAGTATTAGTAGTTAAACAAAATACAAATACAGTGACAAAATTGTATAAATTTTAAGATTTCGAATTTATGTATAGTAAGACCTGTGAGAAATTAAATCAATTCGAATCTTACAGAATACAATAAATTGTTCTATACCATTTAAATCATTTTCAATTATACCTTATATCCAAAACGGTCCTTTATTGAGAAAAAAAAAATGTAAATTTAAAATAAGTTGTAGTTGTAATTAATATTAATAAACAGATATAAGATACGTATTTAGAAGATTTTTTGGGGAAAAATAATAAAGTAGGTCTTGGCAAACTGGGAATGCAGCGACACCGGTTTGAATTCGGCCTGGAGTTTGACTTTTATTTCTGTGGTGGTTTACCGAAATTAAAACCTGAACACCCGCCATTGTGTTAGAATAGGGTGGTACCCTTAGATAACCCTAACCCCGTCAGAAACGACCAAGAAGGTTATCATAAAAAAAATGTTCAAGTAAACTTCCTAGGACTTAGATATAGTATAGGCCAAAATGTGATGAAGCAATTACAATACATAATCAACCTAACTGATAAGTGTACTTGTATTGTTAGAAGAATTCATCTCAGCAAGTTGGTTTGTAAGTTGAATATTTGTGGTTACCAAGATAATATTAATGTTGGATAGCTGTGATACTCGCAATTAATGAACACAAGTATAACTGGAAATGACAGCTCCAAGAACTGAGTTGTATCGGAACCGCTACTATAATCCATCCGGCCGTCAGTAGAATGGTAGTGATGATCTAAACTGATCAAAATGTTGCGTGCAGTAGTTGTAAGCAGTTAATTTGGTAGTATCCACAACCGCAGCTGACAAAGAAGGAAAATTCCTTTGGAATCGTCCTTTGTTCATTTTAATAGAAGGATCATCGAAATTTATTTGTTATAGGAAACTCCAACGATCTGAATTTTCCAGGAAATGGATTGTTGAAAGATATTATTTACCACAATGTCTGCAACAAAAGGACAAATCACGTTGTAAATCTGAGAGCGAGTAACGTAATTATCCAATTTGCAATATAATACCAAACAGAAGAGGCGCATAGAAACCTTCAGAAATTTCAAGGGATCCATTGTTAAGTCTGGATCATGGAAAGGAGTTAGCATAATCACCATTTTTTATTATTTTATATGGTGTCTATCGATTTTATGTCGGCAAATGGATATATGTATATAATAATACAAGTTGCATTGTGTAAATAAAATAAAATCTGATACGTCAGCCTAAGAGGTTAGAAATTGACTTCTGCTCGAGTTGGGCTTCTGATATATGTGTGATCCTAATAATTCCTCTTACTATGTATTTAAATGTAAAGAAAAACTGACTATTTTCACAAATACCATTGGAACAGGAAAACATTTATTTTGATATTCTGTTCATTTACGCGGGTTTTTTTTTTCATTCCCCATTAATCTTTAGGACTTTTAATGCTAAATATTATTTTTTTCAAAAATCATGGATGACTATTCATTTTTCCGGTAATTTTTTTTTTTTAATCAGATAATTTTCGTTCAGCTAATGATCTAATTGTTTCATATTTTATGTTTATTAATTTTGTGTTTCTACTAACAATGAGATATAGCTAATTACTTAAAATAAAGGTGATTTAGAAAAAGCTACTTTGAAAATTTAATTGTTAATTTATTTCAAACTATTTTAATAGATATATAATCAAACTGATTTCAAATAGCATTTAATTCTACATTGATGCAACACGCAGTTTTGAAGATATGATAAAATGGTGTAAATTCGACGACATTTTGTGATTTGATTTTAGTCTGAAAGATGCTCCAACATCCCAGACCTATGTGTATCTGCCTAGATAGAATAATCGCGGTTCTGAACATGTTCCATTTCTGTGCTTGGATGAACACATATCCACGGACTATTTTGCACATGATTATTTGGAACCATTATTTCTTCAGATTCAAATTCGTTCAGGATCGAAATACTTCCTCTTAGTATATATTCCATACAAAGCTGAGCCGAAATAAAATTAGAATTCTTACAGGTACAACCGACGAATAAAACAGTAAAGATAACTGCTGGAAAGATAGGACCTGAAGTGGAGACGTGATAAGCAAGTTCATTTTTTTCAACCCCGACTGCTGGCAACGGGCCATACCCTAATCCCCTTCCACATAATATATATTTTTAAATTAATTACGGATCAACTGATTATAACTTATGACTTCCAGGGAGGCAGGTAGAGATCGCGACATAAGTTTGGCTCTAACCCGCAATACTTCACTGTAAAAAATATTATTTCACAGGTGGGTTTACTATATTACTTATTCATTTGTACATGACGACAATTATCTTTCTGAGTTTATTTTCATCAAGCATCATGGATAGAACTCAGAACAAAAAGAGGGTCTGTTTGTAGCCGTAGGAGCTAGAGCGTCATGTTTAACAGTCTCGCGACTGCAGCGGCGCCGGTTTGAATCCTAGTGCGGTCCCCTCACAACCTGTATGTCAGAAATAACAAGGAAGGGGATCATTAAAAAAATAAAATAAATATATGGTTATCCACAAAACGGTGGTAAAATGTTAGGGAATCACAAAATATAAAGTTTGTTATATAAAAGTCAAGTTGTACTAATTTTTTTTTCCTTTTTTTTTAAACTTTTCATTTTTATATATTTTAATCACTGACATTATTAAAACGCAAAATATTAATTGTACAGAAAATTTGTCACAGAATCACGTGCCAAAACATATTAATATAAGAGTTTATCATATTAAATCATTTTTTTCTATATCACCACCCAAAATGTTTTTACTCCTTAGTTTATACCACAGTAGTTCAATCTTTCTTAGAAGCAGTATAATACACTCATAGAAATGCGACTATTTGCGAAATGGCGCCCAATAAGTTAATAACTTAAAATGTTAATAAAAGTCAACTTCTTGATTTTTAAAGATAGTAATGCCTAAAACACTATAGTTTGTAGTGTCTTAAATCATTAAAACATTAACAAATATTTCTCTGTTAATGTGTCAATGTTAATTTAGCTATTCAGAAATATTTTGATGAGCAGAACATACAAAACTTTCGAGTTTTATATGTTTTATTTTGAACCATCGCTCTCTACACCATAATTTCATACCATAAGAGTCTGAAGGTAAAATGTGAATAAAATAAATTATTTCATAGTGAATAAACACTTACTTAAATTAATAATAACAGTTAACTAAAAGACTTCCAAATACGAACAAGTGGAAAGAAAGGAGGTTTATACCATTTCATAACTATTCTGCGAATTTTATGGGGTGCTACCATACATATATGCTTCTCCAACACTATATTTTGACTGTAATCCCCTTTGGGACAGAATATTTACAGAGGAACAATTCGAAACTCATTATTTTCTTTGCTCGTTTATCGAGCTTCCAGCGAACTCACGTTCCATGCGGGGAGCTCACGTAGCAACGACCGGGACTACACTGAGAATCACCAGGGCAAACAATGGCCATTCTAAGATACTCTCTATATCTCCCCCTTATTCCCCCTTTTCTTGGTGGATCCGGAACAGAAATGGTCATTCTCAACTCTGGTCTGGTGCTTGCTTGGAAACTCAGCCGATCAACGCGAATAGCAGCAGTGGGCTTGGTTGATAATTTAAATAAGGAAAAAATTCACTCCCTCTGATTAGGACGGAGAAATATATCGGATTGGTAAATTCATCAAAGATAATATTTTTTAGAAAAATTGATATCAAACATTTTCAACTTTTGTATATATGTATATATATTTGACCGTAAAAATTGATATATAAGAAGATGGTCAGGGTTGCGGTCAAAAGAGAAACAAAAATAGTTTACAACTATTTATTTCCCGACGTTTCGCCCCACTTTGCAGGGCTTCATCAGGGCTAAAAAGATACAAAAAAAAAAAGAAAACTGAGAATATTACAACAATAAGGTAATTTAAGCTAGGATAAATATTATGTAAAAATAAAGTGATAAGAAATTACATAGTAATAAAAGGAAAGAAGACATAAAATAGTATCAGTATAAAATAAACTTGAATAAACAATGATAAGAATAAAAATAGGTAACAATGGCAAGAGTAAACATTATTTTAAAAATATGTAAAATAAAAAAGAAGAAAGTAGAGATTAAATAAACGTCTGGAATGAATAATTATAAATAAAAAAATAATAATAATGATATTAAAATGATAATAAATGAGCAAAGAACAAGTCAGGACAACCTACCTGTTCAAAGCGAACGGTTGAACAGAAGGCAACAATGAAGTGGGAGCGTGGAAGAGTGGGGGGAGGTAGCCAGTTTAACGGGTAGGTTGTCCTGACTTGTTCTTTGCTAATTTATTATCATTATTATTATTTTTTTTATTTATAATTATTCTTTCCTGGCGTTTATTTAATCTCTACTTTCTTCTTTTTTATTTTACGTATTTAAAAAAAAAATACTCTTGCCATCGTTACTTATTTTTATTCTTATCATATATTAAAGTTTATTTTATACTGATACTATTTTATGCCTTCCTTTTATTAAATGTAATTTCTTATCACTTTATTTTTACATAATATTTATCCTAGCTTAAATTACCTTATTGTATATTATTGTTGTAATATTCTCAGTTTTCTTTTTTTTTTTTTTTTTGTATCTTTTTAGCCCTGATGAAGCCCTGCAAAGTGGGGTGAAACGTCGGAAAATAAATATTTGTAAACTATTTTTGTTTCTCTTTTGACCGCAACCCTGACCATCTTCTTATATATTTACAACTTTTGTTTAAATCTGATGGTAAAATTGAACTTGCTTTGTAAAACCCGTTTTTTCTTCAGTTTTTGGATCATTACTTTTTCTGTTTTGGTCCTCGTCTTCTGTACTGTTTTACCATGCTGGAATTGCTTATATGATATAAATCAAACCTTTCCGGGGTAGAAAATTTGAGCATAAACAGGAAAAATATGTGTATTTTTTTTACTTAGTAGAGATGGATTGCTATTACTTTTATATAAAAAGTTTTCGATTTCTTTCATTTAATAAAGAGCTATTATCATTATGAGGCCAAATACTGAAAAAGACTAGCTATATACTTAAAAAGTTAGTTTAGGAATCGACTCAGACCAGGAAATTTATATTAAACCCCATCGGAGAGTTATACTCATTGAAAAACAAAATGGAGTTCCATATTATCACCTACTTCGGTTTTTTATAATGTATACCTACTACTATTATTATAATGTATTGGTAAAAAAAAATAAATGGCATATCACGTGATAATATCAGTAGATAATGACTTGTTTTTTAAGTTCAACTGTCTCCTTAGAGTAGGTAGCCGAGATACGTTGTAAAGCTGAATTGGCACGAATACCAAATAACAACTGAGACACTGTCTGCATCCTAAGTTAAATTCCAATAACTTGAGAAAATTTACATTTTTGGCCTGGCGTCGACCATTTTCCAAACCTACCATATGACTCATCTACCAGTATTTTATTATAATGAAAATATCTTAAACAAACTCAAGTATATTAAGTTTAAATCACGGGATTAGAGAAGTATTGTATTAGTTTGCTATATCTTTTCACAATAAAAGCTTAAAGAGTTTCAATTTTTTTTCTTTGCATAATAGTAATATTCTTTAACTATACGATAACTCGATCTTTTTTTTTTTAATTTATTACAATGTTTCGACCATTGGGGCCATTTACAAAGTAGATTACAATTGACATGTTCATAAAGTTACAATTACAAACTGAGAAAGTTACAAATTTACAATTACAATTACATATTACCAATTACAATTTACATTTTATTAAGTTTCAATTATAATTGGTGTAGTGAGTAAATGGCTATAATAAATTATGCATCCGCCGGAATTAGAGTTAGACTATGTGTGATCACATATTAATTATTTTTAAAATGTGAAAAAGTTTTGATATTGTTGTGGGATCTTCTCTCATCTCCTGTAAATCTGAAGAGAACCGGTGTGTGGTTCGCGAGCAATACATCCAGGCAATTCTGAAGGCCTTATTTTTTATAGTATAGTTTGTCAGTGAAATAATAATCTTGATTTCAATTTTATAACTATACTTGATCTAAAATACAAACTTTAAACGATTGGAATTTACAAAACATGTTTTATTAATTCATACATAATTACATATGATCTTAAATTTGAATTGCTTTAATGTTTATTAATTGGTATTGGTATTTGGTGGGGGAACCAGCCCAGCAAGTGGGCTTCTTGGTCCTTTTTTCCAACCCTTGTTGCCTACATCATATGTATAGTAAGACAATACTTGTACTATACATTTTCTTCCAAAACTATTTATGTATCTATATTATCTGCAATTTTCTTATTTTTAGTTATTCTTTATTTCCTTTTATTGATTATGCTTGTTATCTTGATTTTAGTTTTTAGCCAAACCGTTGGCCAATTAATTATTTAATTAATAATTAAATAAGTGTTACGGCCAATAATTATAATACCTATATGTTAGAGTTTAGTTTAGTTTTATTTTTTTTTTTTGCGTATTTTTTATTTTATCTGTTTTTTATACGATGTTTTTTCGGTTGGTTTTGCAGACCTTATAGATCTTTGGCCGTTCAAACTTGCCTTCTCCACTCTTGCCTTTCTTGGGCTACTTATTCCTAGTTTGCTGCATGCAGCTCTTTCGCTTCTTTGTTGATTCTGTCATTCCATCTGTTTTTTGGCATTCATTGTTGTATAGAGGTGTTCTTGGTCATGTCTCGCCTCATCTTAAATACCTTGACTTCATATCATGAGATATTGACTGACCAGTTTCTGCAAGAAGTTCACTGTAAGTTCTTCTCCACCACGCGTTAAGGGCTCTGATCCTAGATCGCTCCTGTGATATTTTATCTATATTATATAAATTAATTCATTGGCTGTCAATCAAAAAATAATTTTAAAAATATATAGTTTAGCCTATAAGCCGTTGCAGCCTCCACGATGCCCAAATAATTTAAGTATAATAATTTAAGAGTTACAGATTTAATTTTATATTTATTATTATTATTTTCACACAGTTCGAAAGGTGTTGCTATTTTGTCGGAACACATCTATTATGCTTTTCTGAATAAATGAATAAAACAAATAGTTTTATTCTTATGTAATTCCTTAATTTTTTAACACTATATATATAAACTAAACAATTAATATGATACTATACAGATCCATCAGTCTCAAATTGTCGTATGCTTTGTTTGATAATCTGTCGTATAATGAGATAATGAGTGAAAAGTAAATAGTTCATAGAAAATATGATTCGAAATTGTAATCTATAGAAACTTGTTAACAGTATATTATTTAGAAAGATACAAACATAGTTATTTAAAAATTCCAAATTAACACTCATTGGTGTCGTCGATAATAACATGATGAGAAAACTAACAAATGACCGTAGGCCGTTATTAAACCTCTGTTGATGTGGCGAAATTTTGTTGTTTTGACAGTCGATGAGGAATTGGCAATGGAGGAACGGGAGATTCCGACTCGGACACATTTGTCAAAAGGTTTTTAATGTGGCAGCATGCGCAGGAATGGATAAATAGCATCATTTGACTGATGATCAGTAATTTTCTTGAATTACTGAACTTCTGGAAAATTTCGCTATTGTTAAAGTCCATAATTTTTTTCTTTTTTACTTGAGCAAAAATAGTTATAACATTTATAATACTTTAGGAAAAAAAAAATCATTTTGTGAAAAAAAAACCCTGTAAATCCCTTAGTCTCCTTCACTCCTTAATGTTTTTTAAAGATAAAATAACAGTTACTTTTCGAATTTGGGACCAATATGACTAATTAACCATATTTGTTTTTATGAAAGGCTGAAATATCTAAGAAGATACCCAAGGGAAGAAGGAACTAAGAATTCGGAAGTTAATTTTTTACTCAGCCCTCACCGTACACTACTACTATTGGGTCACTGTGTGCAATTCGACACTTTTGACGTTACTTGAGTAATGTTTTACCCAGTTACAGTAACTTTCTCCAAACGTTTTCGTCGCGGCACTCTTCTTGGACTTGTAAGAAAAAAATCGCAGCAACTTTTTCAGGCTAGAGAAATTTTATGGCATTCTTGTCGTTCTAAAAAAAAAAAATATTAAAATTTTTCTCAGAGCTGTTGAATATATAGGACAAGAAGAAAAAACAAAGCGAAATAAATGCTAAAATGTACTGTACATTTGTCACTTTTATGCTTAAATTGTGTTAGTAAAGTTTTGAGAAAGTGGCATTCGTTTACGGCAATCAGTTCAGGAACCACTAATTTACAGAATATAAAGAAAAATTTAAAAGAGATTAAGTGGAAATTTAATATAAAAAAAAATTAATAAGAAACAGTAATAAATTGGATGACGGTATCTAACCTTTAAAAGGTACCTATTTTTTTCCCAAATTAGGTTTGAAATTGGTAAGTTCAGGTTTCATCTTTTTTTACCTGTACTTATCTCAAATTTAATAGAGATATTTATAGCGAGAGGGTTGGTCGATGTGCGACATGTCACAATTTCACAAGAGGAGATATCATAACACACAAAAAAAAGGCTTTCTTATTTATAAATTTATATAATTCCTTAATGTTTTAATGTCTCATAGAGTAATTGTGAACTGAAATTAATGACCTGGCCGGAATAGCCGGCATGAAATTGACATGGTTCTAAAATTGTATTTAAGATATGATAATTTATCAATAATATTGTTTAAAATTGTTAACATTCCTATGTATAATAAAAGCTGTTTGTGATTGATTGTAATTGAGGATAGCCGAATGGCCGAAATGTTGGACTTAAAAGATATATAAATTGTTTTGAGATTATAATTGGATAAAATTTATTTTATTTAAACTATAATAACCAGTATCAAGAAATTGTGAATATTATATATAAAATAATTTAAAACTTTGTAGATAAAACCTAGTACAAATGATTATGAGCGCTAACAAATAATGAATAAAAAAGGAAAAAAAAATGGACATAAAATTAATGTATTGTATTTCTTTTCTACTATTGTCGAGTTAAAAAAAAAAAAGATTCCTTTCTTGCTGAGTCGATTGGCTGTGCCCTAGAATTTGCAAGAATTTGCGAAATGGCGAGGGACAATATGTCGATATATGGTTGCGGCTGTAGGGTGTGTAATAGCAATGGCAGGTCAGGATAAACAGGCAACTGGCAATGATCGGGACCCAGTCCAAACACACCCCAGCCACAAAGCGCTTTTTGCCACTCATTTTTTTTTTCTAACCTATCTACACCAACCACTAGCTATTCCACTATAATTAGCCTAATGATTTTTATTATTTTAAAAACTCTGATAAATATCTCTAAAAATCCATTACTTATACAATCAATTCTTGCACTATATTTATTAATATCTACTTAATACACGACATATATAGATTAATTGATATTCTTTATGTAATTAATTAAAATAAAATTTATACTCATATAATGAGATCCCAAATTTAGAACTTTAAACCTTTATTACTACACTAAATTAAATAATCTATATATTAAAAATCTTTATATTTACCTATATATGGATTATAAAGGGTGTTTCGTGGCACTAAGGTGGGGTAATGAAAGAGCCGACAGCTTGGCCAAATCTGCCGCTAGCGATACCTAGCTTCCCATCGACTACAGTTCGGTTCCCTTATCCAAGATTAAAAAATCCATAAGAACTGAACTCATTCAGAACTGGGACGGATGCCGAAAACTCTCAACTAAATGACAACCCTCTCATAAATACCCACCTAACATAACTTCTCAAAATTATAACAATAAAAAGTTCATATTACAAACTGATTACTGACAGAATATAGACCGTTCAAATATTACTTTAAGAGATTTCACAAAACTAACACTGATTTCTGTAATTGCGACGTACAAACTTCACTAATTTCAAATCACTTACTTTTCGACTGCACCCTGTACGATCAACTAAGATTCAATTTAATAAAAACCTGCATAACGCACGGACCATTTAGTACCATTACAAATTCCAATGTTATGCGGTACCTACATTATGCGGTTTCGCATGGAGTATGGACACTTGTTAAATTAACTCCAAGTGCATTGGATAACTATATAAGAAAAAAAAGGTGAAGTTATATCTCACCTGACTATATCAATCTATTGTCAAGATATGATTTTTTAAAAATCTATCTAAGAAAACGGCGAATTTATGAAGATCCAAATTTATTTACAGTTACTAGAAATTCTTCATCAATAGTCACCATTTTCGAAATCTGAATTTTCTACGAGAGGGGAGATCATGATTTGAATTTCATCGGCTAGTTGTCATGTTGATTTGGCAATTAGTATCCAAAAATAACGACGGCACAATTGAAAACGATAATTCCTCATTGGTGGCGGATTCTTGCAGGAAATCGAATTAGCAAACGACAATCATCCGAAAACAAAAAAGACATTTGTGGTTTATGTATTGTGTAGATAGGTAAGTGTATGTATAGATTTTCACCCCCAGGTGACGTCAGATCGGAGAAATAGCTTGTTTAAAATCTATTTAAAAATAGATTCTTTATGAGAATCCTGCATTGTAAATGTTTCTTTTCATTGGAAATTCAAAAGTATTCAAATATGTAGGTTGAGGAAAACGGGAAAAAGTAAAACAGTTGACGTCACTACCAAAAGAAATTTCCTTCATTAAAATTAGACTTATCTAATTTTATTTTAAATGGACATGGTCCTTAGTGAGGAGTTTCCTCTATTGTCGCTTTTTTTACAAACATATATATTTGTAACTGGAGGGTTTATATTTATATTCATTTTTAATTAACAGTTTTCATTTTTAATCAGCTAAGGCAGCCGTAATTAATTCTTTTATCAAGCGATGTAATTAATTATTTTAATTACATAGTTATTAAAACAATTAGTAATGAGGGATTTAATCTCGGGCAAAATACAGCCCTATTTACAATATTATGATTATTGAATAATTTTAAATAATAATAATGAATTATCTTCATAAAATTATAAAACTAATGATAATAGGTTTGTAACTGAAGAATAAAAGAAATAAAAACAATTACTGGAAGATTATTGATTGACCGTGTGTATAGACGAATGGAATATGGTCCGGGTGCGGTCAAAAAAACTCAAATAGTAGAATTATACTATTTTATTGAGCCAACGTTTCGCCCCACGTTGCATGGCTTCGTCAGGGCTAAAAAAGATACAAACACATAGTACTTTATGTGTATAACTATGTGTTTGTATCTTTTTTAGCCCTGACGAAGCCCTGCAACGTGGGGCGAAACGTTGGCTGAATAAAATAGTATAATTCTACTATTTGAGTTTTTTTGACCGCACCCGGACCATATTCCATTCAAAAAAACAATTAATATTTATTTAAGTAATAAAATAAATAAGTGCCAAATATAATGAAAAAAATAAAGAAAAAAATAATTCAGAGCTTATGAGAGATATTTTTGCAGTTGTCTGGGCTTCAATCTTCAATATGACGTTATAAGCCACTGCATCTTCAGTTACTGGGCAAGTGTGAATGTATTTATTTATTATTATTTTTTTTTAAATAGTAGAAATATCATTCTGATATCAAGACTTAATCTGGAACTCTGGATTCATCACCCCCTTCCAAAATAATTTTACACTTATTATGTATTTTCTATCTTTTCCTTTCCCACATCGAACTTTTCCTTTCCCACATCGAACTTTTCCCTTGGTTCTGTTTCTATTAATTTAAGATCGCTTTTTGATTTTAAAACTATTAATTAATCCTATACTAATACTACCATTGATTATCATCATATATACACGCAGACATTCGAAATGTTTTATTTTTCAAAAACGTTTTCATGTTAGTTAAAAGTTTATATTGAAAATAATTAAAGTTTAAACATTTTAAAAAGTATACTGAATTAAAAAGAGTAATTGAATTAACTTGAGTTATTTTTGATATGCACATTAAACTGATGTAAGAGCTTTTCCATGTACTGCTGATGTGATTGCTGAACTTAACAAAGTGTACATTGTGCATTGAGGTTCCTAAATAACCTTTGATTAAAAATACCTTAAAGCAAAAATATTAATCCAAATTATTTTTAGTCCGGCAGAAAACAAAATTTTGAATTAAAAATGGTATAATTTCTAGAATAATTTTCTATTCAGGGCAAAACACTATCCCATAATTCATTGCTAACATGTTTATCACTTAATTGGACCGTGGGAGACGAAGCCGGACAATTTACACTGTCGTCACGTCGGAACAATAACAGACAGCGGGCAGCGTACTTTGCAGCCTCTGCAACCACCGGCGCAACTCCACCCTTCAAAAATCGATTTAATCAATACAGATGACATTTCATCTCGACAATATATCCCCTGTAGTTTAGTGTTAAACCAGTAAAATAATTTCGGTAGTTAGGTAGCGGTTATATGGGTAGCGAACACGAAGAGCTTTATGATGAAGACACAGGAATTCACATGAGCGAGTTGACTCTTAGGTTTTATAAAGGAGTTGATGTCAGTTGACTAGAAGAATGTCCTCTAGTGGTTCAAAGAAGCCTTTAATCCCGGCATTCTTAACATATCTTACGCCCTACACATACTCACTTGACAAAAATCTGGCCTTTGTTAAATTGTATTAACACTGGTTTTCCGGAAGGTATATATATATCGCAGAAAGCGAATGATGCGACCTCTTTCATTCTCCTCTTCGAAAATTTTTCATTCATGATAAATGGTTACGATTTTTATTTACCAAACTTCTCATACCGTTGTCATCAATTTTTTTGGTGTAGTTTTTCTAATTATTTTTTATTAATATCCTGTATGTGCTTTCCTCATTCAGTACCTTTTCCATTTTACTATCATCTTCTTTCCTATATATTATAGTAACTTTCTTTGTTTTATCAGATTTCACAATTAAAATTTGTGGATTTTTAAAAAATTTTAATTACTGATTCTAAATCATTTTTCATTTTTTAAAAAGGTTTTGGACATTATTATTATCTTGTTTGTGATTTTCTATGAAATTTACTATTTTCCTAGTTACATTGTTTCTCAGGCTTCATTATGATACTACATATTGTACCCTATCTTTAAAAATTATTTCTAAATCAGTTATCATTATAATGATATTCCTTAGTAAATAAATTCACATAGTCACCACATATTTACATTTGTAAGATAGTCTAACATATCCATTTCATTCAATTTTTCACATTCATTTATTATGTTCATTATGTTTCGAAGAATTAAGAGAGTATTGTTTACTTACATTATTGCTCGAGATAAAAGTCATTTTTAATTCATTATCCATTGCTTTATTATATGGTTTATCAAAGTTAACCTTGAAGTTTTTATTAATTTTACTTATATTAATAAAAAAATTATTAGCATCACCTTATAATTTTCCATTAGTTTTTTTTTCGATTATTGGTAAACAATTTATTTATTTTACCATTGTATTACGGGTATTTAAAAAACAAGGAGGAGGTTCCCAATAAAACAGCACTAGTGCAGCATGCAACCAAAAGCCAGCTTACATTAGATTTTGAACATATATGATTTTACACAAAGAAAATAATACCTTCAAAAGAAAAATACCATTCCATTTACATATCAGAAAACATTAATTATACAGTGACATTTAAAACAGACACGAGAAACCAATAATATGCAAAGATTTTATGTGAAATTAATTTATGAAAAATATGGAATAAAATTATTGTTGACTATTATAATTAAAACCTTGAAGTGAATTGTAATAATAAAAGAAATAGAAAATTTAACCAAAATACAGATGAAATACATAAATTAAATGCCTGACCTAAGTGAAGGGAAGGTTATAAATATTTTTGTGATTCCCTAATGTTTTATTGTCACCTTGGGTTAAATTTCCTATTTCTTTTATTATTTATTAATAAATTAAATACCTGATCTGAGTGTGGGGAGGGTTTGAAATAGTAATATGACATAAGCTAATGAATAAATTTATATGATTCCCTAATGTTTTAATGTCTCATAGGGTAATTGTGAAATTACCCTACTGAAATTAATGACCTAGACAAAATAGCCTGCAAAAAGTTTTTTTTTTTAACTCATAAAGTTCTAAAATTGTATTTAAGGTATGATAATTTATTAATAATATTGTTATTTGTTTAAAATAATACGTATAATAAAAGCTGTTTGTGATAGATTGTCCTTGAGGATGGCCGAATTGGGCGAAACGTCGGACTTATAAAGAAATATAGATTGTTTTGAGACTAAAATTGAATAAAATATATTTTATGTAAAAAATAATAACCAGTCTCAAGAAAGTGTTAACATTATATATATATATTATATTTTTATTTATTAGAAATATTTTATAATCATTTAATTACTTTCATTATTTAAAGTAAAAATGGCATATTTTTCAAGCTGTGCGATCCATTTTTTGGTCACCTTTTTTTTTTTTGTTTCGAAATTTTTTTTTCATTAAGTGGTATAGAAGCCAACCATTACTTAAATATCTCCCAGTATCATTATTTGTATCTCAAATGGGTTCTATATTTAATAAGTATATCCTCTCCATTCTGTCAGTTTCATCCATATTTTCGTTGTAGCCCTTGATCATATGTTGCTGAAATTCTCATTTGGTCAGTCATTGAATACCTTAAACCCTTCAATAAAGGAAATACGCCTTCATAGTTTGACACGAAAGTGGCAATTGAATCATTCCACCGACAAAGAAGAAATTCATTATCCATTTCATAGTGGTTGTTATAACTTCCCAAGGTTTAGTGAACTACCTCAGCCTCCACTGGCTTACTGCCATTGATGCGGCGAGAGGGATGCGCTGGGATCTTTTGAGCTCTGCTCTACCCCCCAACCCTCAGGTCGACTGAATAAATACTGTATATAAGAGTGTAAATGTGACTAGAGGTTATATTATTTATTTATTTTTTCATACACATAATTTGATCATGTTAATTTTGTTTATCCTTCTGGTTGTATATATTTTAAGAGAGATTTAATTTTTTTTTTCATTTATTTATTTATTTTTATTCTTATTTTATTTTAGTATGAATGTGATCATTTATCACTATTACCTATTGCCAACAACTATGTGGCAGATTATAATATCTATCAATAAATAAAAAGTATAAAAAAAAATAACTTCCCCGATTTTTTTTTCAAGATTAGAGAGCGGACAATTTTCAACAGGATTAAACTAAATCGTGCCGATGATCCCAACTTTTTTAGGAGTTAATTTATCTACTAATGGTTACTATGTAAAATTATTAATAATAAATGAATCTGGGAATGATTTTACAGTGTTTTCTCGACAAAATTATTTAATCGGATTTCCGTTTTTATTTATATACACTTGCCACTTTGGTAAATCTGAAAATCTATTAAGTATTCCAGTTTATTATTCTAGTACTAGGTCTTATGTCCAAAACAGATACTAAAAATAGATAACGATTATCTGTTAACACTCACTTTCAACGTTGAAAAATGTTGTGCATTATGGTTACAGCAAAGAATTCTACATCGCTAAACTTTATCAATAGAACATAATAAACATTTTTTTTCCTGATAACGTACCAACCCTTCGCAGCTAATGTTGCGATATTGCAAATGAAATAGATATTGTTTGGAAATGTCAAAACCAAGGATTTCAAAATACTTCTAATAATTAAGTACTGACAGTATAACTCATCCCCTGAAGGGCACTTTAGGATCCATCGCCTGTTGCATATTTTAGGGGAATATTTAATGTTTAGCTTCTAGCTAAAGATGACATTCAGATCATTACTCGAGCCTTCATTTAAAGCATCGACATTGTTGCTCTGAGCTCTACAACACAAATTTATAATATCATTGATGAAAGCCAGTCTTTCCATGTCCATCGCCGCAAATATTATTTCAAAATTAAGACCTTTCCAAGAAGATGACAGCAAAAACTTTGAGTGAGTTGTCAATAAATTATTCCGGTAGTTGTTATGATATAAAGAGCATAATACTTTTTTATTTAGAAATTTTTAAAGACATTTTTAAGAAATAATTAGTAATTTTTTTTATCGATATATAATCGACATATATTTTGATATTAAATATTAATTCTTGTCTAGTGCTATTTCACCAATTCAGTAATATTATATTGTTATCAATAATAATTGTTGTAGTTTCGTGGTAATCGAATGTAAATCACAGCTTCTATTAATTTAATAACTAATATTACCAATAAATAATATTCAAATTCTCCTCCAATCATAAGTCAATTAGACCAAATGACCAGCAACTCTATTAGTTAGATGAACTTTAGTATGAGCTTCAGGCCATGTCTGCTTACCAAGACATGGCGTCCTCGGTATAAACTGTTTTGATTAACTCAAGGATCATCTTTGATAAGAGGAAAATTTTTTTTTCATTGTTATAACTTATAAATACATACTTAATGAAACTGGTATTAAACTATAAAATTACAGGTAGAATGAAGCACTAGGTCTAAAAAGAATTCAAAAAAATAATAACCTTATTAAGAATTACGTTGTAATTTAAACCGTAACATTGTTTCTATGAATATTTTCCTTTTGACTTATGAAATTTCCTTTATAATTATAGATTTTTTTTATATTATAGTGTTCCGACTTTACTTCCCATTTCATCAAGAGTGATTATATAACAATTGCTCGGTTTTTCATTAATAATAAGAAAAAACATTGTCAATAGTAATTAATGAGTTTAAATATATTAAAAATTGCAAATATCATATTACGCTTCCAGTAAAGTGGCCCTACAATTTTTAGATATTCACATTCGTTTTAAGCGTATTTTGAGGCCATAAAATACAAATTTTTGTAAAAATTTAAAAATATAATTTCATGGACATGATGTTTGAAGAGTATTTATTTTCTAATTAATTTTAGTCCAAATTTACTTACTATAATTGCTGGAAACATGATTTACAATCCGTATGAATATCTATTAGATATTATTGCTTTTAAAATAGTGAAAAATTAGTCTCAATTAATAAAAAGCTTCCCGAACGTTTCATTTATATAGCTCGTGCCTTATGTCCAGAAAGTTAAAAGTTAGAATTTAAACTTTTTTGTTCTTTCTACTGTTCTTTACGGATGCGGAACGTGTTCTCTTACGTTTTGGAGCAGCGCCTTATGGTTTTTGAAAATAAAGTATTGTTTTAAAATATTTCGAACAAAAATGGATTAGTTAAGTGGAGAGTTTAGAATTCATGTTATAGCTTTGCGGCGAATAAAATGGGCGTGTAATGTTGTAGGGGTTAGTCACAAACGAATCCCTAAAATGTTAATAAACACAAAACTGACGGTAAACATTCGAGAGGTAGACTGAGTCGTAGGTGGGAGGATTGTGTCAAGACTATTCTGGTAGAATTTCGCTTGAGGAGGTCACTGTCACGGATGTATGTAGACAGCAATTACTAGTATTATTATTGAACCTTCGGGTTTGCTATAAAAATTTACACTTAATTTTTTATCTATGAACATATTTTGATTCTTTTTTTCTTAATCTATATGTTTACATACACTGATTGTAATTTTGGTATGGATATGATCCATTTTATCACTATTACGTATTGCATAAAACTGACATATGGTATGGTAAGATTCTTCCATAAATCAAGAAATAAAAAAAAAAATAGTTAAAAGCTTTCCGTTATGTTCTTTTCTTTGATATGAAATATTAATGAACAAACCCAACAACAAATCGCTTATGATTTCGGATTACCTCAATAAATCTCAGAAAAGTAGAGTACAAACAAAAGGCCTTCATTGCGAACTGTAAATTGGAGGGGCCGTGGACAAACAATAGGGAACCGGGTTATGATACACGTTTCTCTGCTCGTAGGCGACGAGACAGAGGACACAATAAGGTCGAAGGAAGGAGGAATCACTTTGGCTAGGCCAAGGAGATTGGACCATTAAGCCAGCACTTTATCTCTCCGTACACCGTTCCATCAACGACTATTCACACCATTCTCCAGCCTTGTCCAGTTAGCCATTTCAATACCTTCCCCTTTGCTTAACTCTTGTCTTCTACTTTCAACTAATTCTTCATCTCTTGTTTAGCTACTGAATGGTTTTGTAGGACTTTTCTGGGTTTCATTTACGTAAATTGAATTAACGTCTAAAAAATCGTTACAAGACCCTTAAAGGCAATGGGGAAATAGAGAAGAAATTGATGTTTCTTTTTATAGATTATAAAAAAAATAAATAAAATATTTAAATTA
>NW_027114392.1:30927-50106 GCF_000696795.3 Halyomorpha halys | reverse complement strand
GTATATATATAAAGTATAATAAATAATAAAAGACGTGCAACAAGAGCTTCTGATAATGATAAAAATTAGGTTACTAAAATTGCTCAAAACCCAACTAACTGGGAAACAAAAAATTAAGGCCATCAATACCTGCTCTTAGTTATAGCTTCGGCATAGTGCAATGGTCAAACACCAGCCTACAGGGGATGGATCGCCTTGTACGAACAACTCTCACACAAGAACGCACCCACTACCCAATATCCTGTAAAGCTCGTCTGTATTTACCTAGAAAAAGAAGAAGGACGTGGTTTGCTAAATATTGAAGAAGCTTGCCGCAAACAGGAAGAATATTTACAGAGGCACAGCAATGTGGCCAAAATTTTTCATCAGACCCTCGCAGTGAAGTACAAGTTAATTGATGATAAGAGCCCACGCTTCAAGTACCACCCAAATAGACTCCTCCAAAAAGGTCCTCTCAAGCTCTATTGGGATGAATCAATAATTACGGACCATACAGTATGCCATAATAAACCAGATATCCTCCTTATTGATCTAAGAAAAAAGAAAGCGGAACTTAATGATGTCGGAATCCCAAACGATAATAATATAAGCTCTACTGTGGGAGAAAAACTAAGGGAATATCAGGAATTGGTGATTGAGTAGAAGGAATTGTATCACTTGGAGGGAGTTACCACAGCTCTAATCATAATTACCACCAATGGTCTCGTACCGAAATCCACAGTGGCAGGCGTGAATGGTTTGGGAGTGCCTATTGATGCACTTAGAGAGGCTCAACAGTCGGTTCCCTTATACACAGCACAATATGTGCGTGGGTTTTAAATATTTGAAGAAATAAATAAACAAAATATGAAGTTGGTTGGACTTCTAGATCCCCCACCTCATATATTCAACCCGAAAAAGCGCAAAAAAAAACGAATAATAATATGCTTCCAATGATGTAGGCAGTAACATTTTTTTTTTTTTTTTTGGAAATTCTCTTCAAGCAGCCTTTTGAAGGTATGAGTTATTATATAAAAAACATCATAAATCTTTGAATGAGTTTGTTTTCTATTTCAACATCCAAAACTCTTCAGGTTTATATCCAAATTCAACTTTACTACAATTCTTGGAAATATGAATTTCTACTCATCAAATCCATGCCAACATTCTTCAAACAGATTTTATGCGGGATTTAGTATAAGGGAGAAAAATTAGTTTCAAATAAAGATCAACACCTTGCAACGGCAAATTAATAATATAGCAATCATTAACTAATGATCTAATCGCCATGAGCACTTCGAGTATCATTGCTCTGGCTGTCCTATAGCAATATTTTTTCATTCAGATATATCTGATGTACGACTAGAGCCCTCACTCATACTCCACTGGCTTTTTAATACCAGTGACGTGGTTGAGAGAAAACGCCAGGATCTTCCCGAGTCATGGCTCGTTTCTTCTTCACAAATGGGAGAAAGAGCTCGGTTCAGAATTCCCTAAACTGAATGTAAATGGGAATGATAGTGTTCAAGATATTATTTTACTTTATGTTTAAATTTATTTTTTTATTCTATTTCTTATTTTATTATCATTTTATTTTTATATCTGTATATACGGTGTGAATCAATAAAAAATATTAATCAATCCGTAATCGGACATATATAAATTACATATAATTACATGGTATAATAAAATAGAAAGCAAACATTTTTTTTCCCTACAGTTTCGTTTTACAATCAATTTCAGTCTATACACCAAATACAAATATTTCAATTCATTCATTTTTTTCTTTCCCTTTTATGTTCCTTCAATTTGCCATTTCACAATTTTTAATTCACCCGATCAACAAATTTACTCTCCCGAATTCACCCTCCTAGATCCTCTTCAGTGACCCGCTAAACAAATTCAGTATTAGACGGAAATGTGAGATCAAACCATTAATTCGATCAGTTTACCAAAAAATAAACAAATAAATACATTTTACGAGAACAAGGCTAACACATAGATTCAAAGGAAAATATAATAAAAAACCGGTTACAAGAAACAATTGAATACTTAAAAATAAGTTTAAAAAAATGATAATACTAATAATATAAAATAATTTAATGAATAAATAAGTTAAAACAAATCGACAGGTCCACATATTAAAATAAATAAAAAAACAATGAATAATCTCCGAGCTAATTCTCATGCAGGTGATGGTGTATGATCCCCAGGGAGTCCAAAATAATATTTTCTGCTAAGATCGCAATATCCCCGATGCTAACACCTAGGCCTTCTAAGAAGCTCCTTGTTCTATTTGGTATTGTTCGGCGAGATTCAATCAGAGGCCTCTCCTTATTAAAGAACATCATTAGATATATCTCAACATTTTTTTCAAACGTCTGTCAGGAAATAAGTTTTTAAAGTAATCAGGCCTTAATTGCAAGCTTAAAAAAAATATATTTCAAGCAATTTTTCATTGTGTTAGAACAGTCTGTAGAATATTTTTAAAAAATATCGGGACTTGGAAATGTGTGGCACTCCTGAAGTACGTACTATAGGTAATGTCCGCTAGACTCACTTATATTTCTTTCGCACAAGTCTGCCGGAAAGCAAAAAATGGTAGGTAGTAAAAATGATAAGTATATTGTATAAAAAAAAAAAAAAAAAAAAAAAAAAAAGAGAAAGTAGTTTGGATTTTATTTTGATTAATTATTGTTATTCTTATCAATTGTTATCTTAAAATTAATAGTTGGATTATAATTTAATGTAAATGATTTACTAAACTAAAGTTTTTTTTTTTTTATGGCTTAATTATCATGGGATCATTTTGACCACTATAATAGGTTTCAATTTCAAATTATAATATTATTTAGTATAGTTTTCGTTCAAGTGCTTGATAGTTGTTTTGGCTATGACCTAAACCATGAAGATATAGAATATTTAATTTTTCTATTTTTGGAGATGAGTTTTTTGTTGAAATGCGTAAATTATTTATTAAACCATAAACACTGAAAAGCAGCCAACCTAAACAGTAAATTGTGAACTCGTTTCATCATGGCTTCTTTCTTACAGGGGTGTATCTTGGGTTTGAAGAGTTACTCCGAGTCATTCATTTAGCAGATACTTGTAACTAATACCACTATTTAGAAGATAAATGCGCCCTGGCGGTGCTATAAGCTGCCTATCTCACAGCCCTTTAGCTATGATTTAGGTCCTAAGCCGCCATAGCCACTGGGTCAATTTTATCACAACAATGACTCCAATCCTTATGTAAATGATAAAAATTTATTTACTTAAGACGGAAATAAAACCTCTTCATACAAATGTATAGATACAAATGTAATAATTTCGGTAAATGTGTTGTTTATGGAATAGTTAGAGAGTGTATGATACAATCTTGCTATGAGAAACAAAAGAAGGTTCTTCCTCTCTCCCCCTCTCACTAGGTAGCTAATAACCATCGCAATAGGTTCAGTAAATTGTTATCCAAAAATGAAAATAATGTATAATTCCTTGAGAAAGAATAAGAGACAATCATATGATTCTGGGTATAATTAGCAATCAAAATGGATTGATGGTATCACATAAGTTTTTCCTATCATAATTAAATTAAAATATAGAAGTAATGAATTGAATATTAAAAAAAAATGAAATAGCTTTTCGATAACAGTAAGAAAAGATTTAAATGTAAACTGATACAGATGAAAAAAGTTTCTAAAAAAAATATGGTGATATATAATGTATAAATTTGATTTTATGTGTAGAAGAATTTTAAATTCAGTTGTTATAAACACAAATTCCAAGACAATGAAACAATATACATTGAAGAAAACTATAAAAAAAATAGATAATCCCGATAAAACAATATATAAATAATTGTAAAAATAACAAAAATGAGAACACATCAACCAAAAGATAAGAAATAGAAGAATATGCAGAGTTGATTCAAAAAATTCTCAGTGCGTACTAGGGTTTAGTTACAATATTCTTTATTTTGAATATTTTCAAATTAGTTACAACATATCGGTGCTATTTCCCCATCTTCAGCTTAAACTAGATATTTCTTAATAATTATTAGTAATAGACAACTAATTTAACATACAGAAAAATCAGTAAATTATAAATCTGAGCACCTAATAAATGGATACAACAGATAAACTTGAATTTGGAAATATTTTACGTTTAAATGTTAACTATTTTTGTAAATAATAATTATTAAGAAATTTCTCGTTTGAGCAGAAGATGGGGCAATAACATCGATATGTTGTAACTAATTTTTTTTTTTAATATAAAGTAAATATGTTGTATGTTTCATATACACTTGAAAATCTTGGGAAGGAACCACCCATTGGTGGTACTTCAAGCATTAATTTAAATTACAAGATCCCGTGGCCATCTTCTTTTCAGAGGCCTCGGAGGATTATCAGAAATTGTTAAGGATGAGAGATTAAGAATTAATGGGTTAGGATGGGTAAGGAGTTTCGAATGAAACGTGTAACTAATTTAAATATAAAGAATATTGTAACTAAAGTCTAGTTCGCACAGAGTCTCTTTGAATCGGCTTTGCATCTTTCGAGAATCTCCTGAATTTCGAGAATCTGCGTCCAGCCTGAAGATAAAAAGCTGGATGTTGTATTTCTATGACATTTAGTTTGAAATTTTACTTTTATTTATTTTCATTTATTTATGTACAAATCTTAATTCCTTTTTTATAATTCATATTTTCTGTCGTGCAGATCCGCTACCTAAATTCTACAAGCTACTAACTTAGACTCCTCACACAAGACTGAAAAGACAGGAAACTAAGCATCGATTTAGACTATTACAGCATTTGCTGGACAAACGGTCTAAACTACCAATCCATAACAAAAGACTGATCTGCATGACTATTATATGGCCAATCTGGATATAGAGTTGAGCTTTAGAGCGCCATTAAACCTTCGAATTCCTCTCATATCCAATCCTTACAACCCAAAATCCTCAATGCTCCTTACTTTGTCCCAAAAAAAAATATCCATATAAATAAATAGCCCGAAACAGATATCAGTCCTTCCATTATAAACTCCCTAACCATCCAAACACAAATTCTTCTAAACTTGCTTCCTCTTCCATTCCTGATAATCCACAGAAGCGCCTGTAAAGAAGATGGTCTCGAGACCTTCTAATGGAGAATTGTTACCAAAGTTTAGTTTCTCTACATGCCTGTATCATACCGATATACATGGAATTTACTTAATGTATTTTTATGTAAATGTCAACAAATAAATAAAAAATATAATAGTATATAAAATAATTTTGGTACTGATGTGCTCAATTGTATCCCCGTTAATTCTTGCTCAAGAATGCGATTGTAGGGATGAGATTATACTATTTATCAATAACTAAAAAATAATAACATCAAATATGTAAGTAGAAGAAATTCCCAAAAGTATTGTGATTTATTCCAGTTATAAATAGAACCAGTACTGTAACCGTGAGTATGATATCTAACCGAGTAAAATACTCGAAATAATTATAATATAATATTCTGCCCTGGATTTTACAAAATACATACACTTCTCATAAATTTGATCAAGCTTTTACGGCATTCAGGTTTATTTGTGCCGGGTTTATTAGGGAAAGCGTATGAGTTATTTTATGAAGTGAGAGGGGCCTGAGCTAGAGAAAGGATAAAATTGAACTGATGTAGAGCGACCCTAGGGGAGGCACTACTCCTCCAAACAGTTTTCTTTAAATATTTCTTCTCCCCTCCATATTCTTATTCCTCACTTCTCTTTTATTCTGCGTGCGCAATGGCATGTTAATGACAATAGCCTAAGCTTGTCCATTATAGGAAGCCGTGTAATCGCTATTTCAATAAGGATGAGCAATCGTTTTATATCGCATTTAACAATTTTTGAAAATTTGTATTTATTATTTTATATTACTGAGATAATATATTATCTATAATGATATTTACACTATTTATATAAAAATACAGAGGGTCACGGTAGCAGCGTGTTAACGCGCCTGTCTACCAAACCAAAGGTTACGAGATTGAGTCCTCGGCCCTACCCGGGATTTTTTAAGCATATAATTATGCAATACTCACTCACAACCTCCCCCCGGGCATTTGTGAGCCCCGTTAGCCCATGAGTGGCACCCACAAAAATAGGCGTGGGAGTGACGAACCCACCCTAAGGAAACCTCTTCATGAGACGCATGATGTATTTCCTACGTACATCGTAGGACCTCTATGGTCTGTCGCGCCAATAATAATAATAATATACAAATACATATAGTAAATTTTATGTAAGATTATAATACAATGAAACAAGCAGGTGGAGAAACTACCCATTGGTAGCGCTCTAATAATATTTCTACATTAGAGCGTCTTGAGGTCATTTTCTTTTCAGACGCCTCAGAGGATTGTCAGAAATTGAAGAGGAAGCAAAGCTAGAAACTTGTGGATGGTTATAGTGTTTATAAGGATTGATATCTGGCTCGGGTTAGATCCGTAACATATTGAACATTAATGTCTTCATGGACGATTTTATTTGTGACAAAGTAAGCATTGAAGATGTCGGGATTGTCCAGATGGGCATTAGAATAGTCATGTAAATCAGTCTTTTGTAATTTATTGGAAGTTTTACCGTTTGTCTTGTAAGTGTTTAAAAAAAAAATATCTAAATACATATAAAAATAGTTTTAAATATTGATAAAACTGAAGCCATTATTTTCACAAAACGAAGGCCTATAGTTCATAAGATCATAAATTTAAATAATATCTCTGTCCCTTTTGCTAAAGCAGTTAAATACTCAGGAGTTACTTTATACAGCAAAATATTATTTAACCAACACATCAATTTGAAATTGGAAAATGCGAGGAAAATTCTACATCAAATGTATCCATAAAGGTATCAAAATAGTAATAAAAAACTATTTATTTATAACCAACGTGTCATACTCACTTTGCTGGGCTTCGTCAGGGTTGATAAGAATGACGTTCTGCAGCCTGTCATTTGTATTGACCGCCACCCGGACTATCTTCCTCTAATCTACTTCATACGGTCAACTATCTTCTTCCAAAATGTATCCATAATTTGATAGAAAATTTAAAATTTCCAGTAGAAATAAATTGATAATATGCAAAGCTGTACTAAGACCAATCTTAACTTGTGCCTGCCCTATATGGAATTTTAATAGTTCAACCATTATAAAGAAAATACAAGTTATTTATAATCTTTAAATTTCTTTCTTGAGACTGGCAATTGTTTACTAAATAATTCAAAAACACTATCCAAAATTATAGTCTCAAAACATTTATTTCATTCACACGTCCAACGTTTCGGCCAATTCGGCCATCTTCAGGGACAATCTTAAATAACTATGAGACATATCATTTAACCATTTAAAAAAAAAAACTCCATACAGGCTATTCTGCCCAGGTCAAAACATTTAAATCTAATATGTCAAAAATACATTAAAAATCACAGTCAAAATATTTCTCTTTTATCACTTGTCACAATGAAGTGAGGTTGTAATAAAAGTGTATAAATAGTGATAAAAGAGAAATATTTTGACTGTGATTTTTAATGTATTTTTGACATATTAGATATAAATATTTTGACCTGGGCAGAATAGCCTGTATGGAGTTTTTTTTTTTTTTTTTTTTTAAATGGTTAAATGATATGTCTCATAGTAATTTAAGATTGTCCCTGAAGATGGCCGAATTGGCCGAAACGTTGGACGTGTGAATGAAATAAATGTTTTGAGACTATAATTTTGGATAGTGTTTTTGAATTATTTAGTAGAAAATACAAGTATTTCAAAACAAATATCTCAGAATCATTAATGACTATCAATATTACACAAGAATATCTAAAAAGTCCTATGAATTGAATAAAGACACTATTCAGGATAACATAATAACTGACCCATAATTTTTTCCAGTCTTGCTCCGACTTGTTAAAACCTCGTGTAGAAATAAACACAAACTAACTAAACATATATTAATGTAAACATAAATCAAAGATATATATTTCATTCTACTTAATGATATGTATTTTATTGTTTCCAATGTTATGTATTTTGTTTTAATTCAATAATGTTTTGCTTTTTTTCTCCCCCCTTCGGTTTGCTTTACCAAAATGTAAAATAGAGAAGTTTGTAAAGTTTAATTGCTATTCGGAATTTATTGTATCCCAAAACTATATAGTAAATATAGTGCATTTTAAATTTAAGAAAAAAAATATTTAAAAAAAAAAAGGAAAAAACCTTGGGATTTTCTTTTTTACCTTTCTAGTAGCAGGATTTCAGGTTTTTTGCTTTTTCCAGATAAACTCCGCATTAGGGTATATATTAGGAAATCCCAAACGTACTTAATGATATTAACGAATAGACAATTTAAAATCCATTTTAACTCATATTGATCTCGTTTATTATTTATATAAAAACAAAATTGCTACCTTTAGTTGTTGATCAGACAACACCGATGAGGCTTCGAGAGAACTTATATTGATAATTACATTCCTGAATTTAAAAATACCTTTTGTGAGGAAGTTCAGTTGGAACACAAGATCCTTTGTAAACAGCAAGAGGAGTCAGCTACTTGTTTAGAATGTTATTAATATTTACTAAATATAACCTGTTATGAATTTTTTTTCTTTTGAGATCTTTTAGAAGAATGGAATGCCTATAGAAATATATTGATGCTTTGTGTTTCAAATATTTTATAATTTTCAATTAAGATATAAACTCCGAAATAAATCCAATAAGCCTAAACTTTGTTTGTTTTTTTAAAATTATTTTTATTTTTTTGTATTTCGTCTCTAACATCCTCATGTTCTATCCCACTGGCTCCGCATCTGAAACGAGGATGTTTTTGGTTTAATGAAATTCGGTTAATAAAACGTTTTGGATAAAGGACTCAGATCTATCTATTGGATTTAAAGTAAAAATTTATGCTAAACCATTAATTATACTGTCAATGTTAAGCTATCATTGAAATTCTGTAAAATTAATCATAATTATTATCTATTTTATGCACAAATAAACTTAAACGTACTTTTCCAGTTTTCACTTACAACAGTTCAAAAGGATATATTATTTATTTGTATTTTTTAAAAAATAACCCTCTTTATGATTTTTCTTCAATTCATCATTTGGAAAACCTTTGTGCAAGTTACCCGTTATCAAGTTCAATTTTCAACAAATAAAATATTGAACAAGCAAAAGTTTTAAAATTGTACAGCAATTTCATATAAATAATCTAAAATTAATTATTAGTTATTTTAAATACAATTTCCTATTTACATAAATATTCATAAATTTACTTAGGGATTAGCAAAAAAAATGTAAATGCTAAATATTCCTTTTTTCTTAGCTTAATTATGTTATGGTGATTTTTCACAAAAAAAGAAAAAAATGTGAAGCAATGCAAAGAAGGATTTCGGACGTAAAAAATATATTTTAATAAATATAACATTAAAAAAAAATATTAGTAACATTAAAATTTGACATCTCAATTAATACTCCACTCATTCCTGTCGAACAGATCCGTTACTTAGGACTACATCTGGACAAACGACTGACATGGAATCCCCATGCGAGACTGGAAAAACTGGAAACTGCACGTCGATTCCGACTATTATAACATTTACTAGACAAACGGTCTAAACTTTCAATTCATTACAAAAGACTGATCTACATGACTGAAATAAGGCCTATCTGGACATAGGGAGTTGAGCTTTGGGGCTTCACAAAACCATCCAATTCCTCTCGTATGCAATCCTTACAGTTCAAAATCCTTCCTAAAATCCTTAATGCTCATTACTTTTGTCACAAATCAAGTTATCCATCAGGACCTCAATATTCCATATGAAAACGACCTAAATTATTTTTAAACAATCTCAACTAATTAACGTATGGTTTCTACTGGTTATTTTTATACAATACAGTGAAAATACTCAAGATTAATAAAAACAAAGAGACTTATACTAACTTTAGATCAAGTTTATAAATACTGAAAAATTTGCTAGACATTTGACATATAAAAGTAGTAATTATGAATAAATTAAAAAAATAATAATTGGATTTTAATTTTTTTTTTTGGCTTAGTCTCAAATTTTTAATTCCAAACTAAAAATAAAGCAAAGGACTAATTTTATCATTATATACTAATTTACAAATGACATTTTGAAACAAGGTCAAAAAAAATTAAATACTAATTGTTACTACTTTTTTGTGATAATAAAAATTATTGATGATGTAAAATTAAAAAAAATTTCAGTAACATCTTAATTAATTAAAGTATGGCTTCTCTTGACTATTTTCAGATATATATGATCTATGGTTAAAATACTTACAATAAACGAAAACAAAGTGACTTGTTTTTACTTGAATTAAAGATTTTGAATGTAAAAAAAAACATGTTATTTCTCGGACATATGACCATAACATAAGGATGTAAAAAAAGAAGGAATAATTCCTATTTATGTTTTTTAATTCGTAAATTAATAAATACTCGTAAAATTAGCGTGTAAATAGTAAATTATGCTTGAAATAATAAATAATTAATTTGTACGTACTTATATGAAATTACTGCAATAAATTTGAAAACCAGCAACTACTCTAAAAGTCTTAGAATAGGTTATTTTTAGGGGAAAAAAATGCAAATAACTTAAATTGCTTTTGTAATCAAAATAAGAAAAAGGAAGTAATCTTGTATCAAAATAAAACCAACTACTTGTGAATTGCTATTCAGAGAACGTACTTATAAGGTTATCTTACTGGAGAGATGTGAATCTCCACAAATTCAATTTTTTGGTGAGGTAAGAGGTCCCTAAAGAGGTAAGATCTTCTCAACCCACGAAAGCCTCTATCTTGCTTCGCTGAGCTCCTTTTTTTTGTTTTAAAGAAAACCCTAATTGTAAACAGGAGTTGGTATATTCAAGTCACGTGCGAGGAGTACACCTAAGGCTCGAGGTGGAAAATTGAAAGAGCTCTGCAGTGGTTCTGCCAGGCTCAGCTACGTCTAGTCCCTCTCGATTCCTCAATGTCTTCTTCTTAACCATTTCACTCTTCATCGTAAGGGATAAGTTGTATTCTATTGTAAAATAAGTTCGTAGCCTTTTTCACTGGTGATTTCTATAAAAACTTCAGATTCTTGTAAATATTTTTAATCAATTATATATGACCTATTGTAATCCATTACATGTTGCCATCTTTCAGGTCATTTTTTAATTCTGTCCTCCCAGAACTTCTCAGATCTTTGCGCAATGACTCCTCTATGTGCGTTTTTCAGTCCTCAAGTGAATTTAAGTGTTTTCCGTTTATAGAGTTATGAAGGGCTCGAAATAAGTGAAAATCTATTGGGGCAAGGTCTGGTGAATAGGGTGGGTGTAGGATCATATCCCAGCCAAACTCCTGTAATTTCTGACGCGTGAGGACGGGCGTTGTCGTGATTGGAAACTATGTCTTTGCGATTATGAGACACAAATGATGACACTTGTATGAGATATAGTAAGCGTTTTTGCGATATTCCCTGTCGTAGAGCGAGGGTTGTCTGTGACCAATACTTGAATTTGCTCACCATGAACAGTTCAAGGACGACCCGAGCACTATGCTCCAATTTAAAATTTCCGGTTCTGAACCGAGCAAACCACTTACTGACGGTGATTTCTCCTAAGGCATCATCGATTTTAAAGATTTTGTTTTTCTTAGAACCACCACAAAAATAATAGTCGATTCTTCACGCCATATTCGAATCGGCGCGGCTGCAGTCTCGAGGAAATCCAAGTTGGCGCTTTAACTCCCTCGGCTATAATCGGCCCGTGCGGTTGTAATTATCTGAGAAATAAACAAAATATTTTACATTTCGAGATACATCTTTTATGATCCACGGTTTTACTCGTAGCCTTGGGCCGATATTTTTATTTCAATTTTGGAACCTGTTAATGATTACCCAAATAGTATCCATGTTACTAGAAATAACTGTTCACCACTCTTCACTTCACAAGACACCTTAAAAACAAAAAAGAAAAACACAGGTCATCCTAAGAAGATCCAATGAACTCACCATGACCCTCAGAAATTTTCATTTAAAAATTGTGACCGATTATTATCAATTATCAAGCCTTTATAATCAGAAATTAAGTGTTTATAAATCGTTATACGAAAGCTAACATAACATAAATATATGTACAAAAAAATATACTAAAAAATAGATAAATAAAAGAAGGTTAATAATAATTTCTGTTGGAAGATGTTAACTACCACCATAAAATATATTTTTCTTCATTTTTTTTTTTTGTTATGTTCTCTTGCGAGTACAAATCGCAAACACTGTCATAAATAATAATTCTTCGTAATAATGAATTGATTACGGAAATGATTGTCTAAACAATAACCATTCTTTCTGAAATATTTGAAGATACTAATTTATAATTCAATCAAATAACTTCTGTTATAAGGAATAATATAAGGTAAATATTTTAGACAACTAAAAAATAAATCTAAAAGTTTTTCGTATTTTTGTCATTGCATATTGTACACTCTTCAATAGTTTAATTATGTAGAATTGGTTGGGAGATGCAATTTTAATGATATATTTGTTTCAGACATTTCCTTTAGCCAATATTACCAATAATTTAAAAGGAGTATCTGTTATTTATCATGGTGGGATGTTGGAATGAACTGTAAATATTTTATTGTAAACCAGGTTAAATTTTAATAATGCTAATTTTAGTAGACCCTGGTTGCTTAGACATTGTTTAAATGTTTCTAATGATTTGAGTTTTGAACTTTTAACCTTCCGATAGGCGCACTGCTGGGCCCTGTTTCATAATGAAAGCTAGTAGTATTAGTTCAAAATAAAAGAACAGAAACAACGTGTTAATTACACTAATACTTTTTTTTTCATAATAGGGAGGACTATTAGTGATATTGCAAGAGTTAAAAAGTACTAAAGTACAAGCTAGTGTAATTGTAAGTTAAATCGACAAGACTAATAGTATTAATTTGTACTTTATTATGAAACAGGGCCCTGGTTGGGTAAAACCCGTACTTCACAGATACCAAAATCCTATCGATTTTTTAAACGTTAAATCCGTATTAAATTAACAATTGTCATAATAATTTCGTAATAAAGAAAATATTTATACTTTTTATTTATTTTTCCTTTATGCTTCCTCGATACACGCTCAATACCTTCCATGATTTTGTATTTCAGATATAATTCTTTTTAAGATATTTGTTATTCCAATGCTATGTTAAAAATTTATAATGCTATTTTTTATTATTAATTGGATTATTTAATTATAAATCAAAATAATTTATAAAAATTAAAAAAATAATAAAAAGACATGTTGTTATAATTTTATAAACTTTTTTTTATATATAAAAATTATAAGTTTATGGAAAATTAGACTTTATGAAAACTTAGTTCTGCATTGATTGATAAATTATTAATATAATTATATAAAATCATTGCAAAAGTTGTCAAAAATAACCCTTTTTCAAATTTTAAATGGATGATTCTCGTTTCCAAACAAAACGGGATAATCTGTTTTATCATCGATATCTGTATCATTCAGAAGGCAGATATAAATATATCGTTGCGTTATTTGTTTGTCGTATCAAACAGATTTTATCTTTTATTGAATACCGAACATAACTGTCTTATGCTCCCATTTTTTAGTCAACGTAAAGTTTACTGTATATATCAGATGTATCTGCTTCTATGTTCATTCGAAGAAAGTATAAATTTAATTCAGAGTATTGATAAACATTAAATGTGTGAAAATAATTCATGAAAAAAAAAAAATCAAGTGATACAAAACGTTATTTTTTTCCTGCTTAAAGCACTTAGTCGCGTTTGGAAATGAAGTCACGTGCTATAAATCGAAGATAATAAGGAAAAGGTTGGATTTATTTCATAATTATGTTCCATGAAAATGGGATAAACATTTTAGCTTCGTATCTGATAAATAATTCACCGTAATGTTAAAATGTAATCTATGTTAAAGTTAATTTAGAATTCCTTTTTCGCCTATTTTTGAAAAACGAATCTATCCAATTTACTTAATCAATTATGTTCTAGTTAGTTGGATGTTATAATTGCATTCTTTCATTTAAAAAAAAAAAAACAATTTTGGGAGGAGTTGTTATCCATAGGATTTTTTTATAGCAGTATTAATTGAGTTATTTATATTCATTGACAAAACAATTTAATTGATTCATAGCATAATAATAAATCATAGAATAATTTTGTAACTGACCCTGCTGAATAATTGATTTCTTTCAAAGTTTTAAATATTTTTCTAAAGTTTTTTTTCCTTTTTCTTTTTAATGAAGATTATTCTTTATTTCCATTTATAATTTGCTCATAATTCATTTTGAGTAATTATTAATCATTATTAGTTTAATTACAATTACTAATTAATGTCTTGTTATTGAACAGCTATGTTTTTCTTAGTACATTTTTTGTACATATTTTAACATAATTTCTTTAAAGTATTATTCATAAATATATAATAAATACATATTTATGTAACTTTATTTAAGTTATACAATTACTAATCAATTAGTGATTTATATTGTTGAATATTACAAAATTTATAAATACATAATATTGTTTACATATTTTTTAAAAAATAATTGACAATTTATTAGTACATAAAGATCCTATCCCTATTTATCACTATTAACCAAGGTTGGGACAGATTGTAGTATTTAACAGTAAATAAAATATATCTTCACAGTACATAAACACAAATCTGGTTACTACCAAATAGTTGTCTACTATTTTCGAACCGAATTGTCTATTAGTATAAGCTTGGTACATTCATGAATGAATCTTTTTATTTTTTTGTCTGGTATTAATCCATTCTTTTTGTATTTGTTAGTGAGAGAGAAAACGTTTTGTGTCATTAAGTATGTATTATCCATAAGTAATACTTTATGAACTAATAGCGTTTGAATTAAATAACATAAACTGAGACAGATACATTGGGAATTGTTTAAATTTGCGTTTGTTGTTTAAGGTTGGGGTGCTCCCCATATTCTAATTCAATATAAAATACATTAAACAAGCCCCAAACTCATATTCACCCCAGGATATCCAATTACCCGCTGGAACGGCAGCCGAGTTAGCGGATAGAGAGGATTCCTTCTCAAGCACCAATAATATCGGACCATTTAGCCCCAAGTTTGAAGGGAAGAAGTTAGGCTGAATATCCGGACAAAGGGTTTAAATCCGGACGACCCTAAGGGTGTCTCCTTAATGGCCAGTGGTCTCCGATCAAAGAGTTGAAACGACCTTCCATTTTCTCCCGCTTAATTTTTCTCACTCATTAACGCCCTTTGGTCATTCTGATGTCAGCCATTGTTTTTGTATTTTTTTTCTCTTGAAAGCCTTATTTAGAATGAAAACCGAATTGACAATAAAGGAATTAAAATTTCTATTAATTTGTATTTATTAGATGAGCTATGAATTGGATGAAACTATTAGTAAACGAAAAAGTATTTATATAGAATCCATAAAGGAAAAAAAAAGTTATTATACACTTAATTAACTCAAACTATCCAGCAAGTTAAATTTATTTTCAATAAAAAAAAAATAATAAAATGTTTATTTTCGTATCAAATATTCTATTTTTGTAAATTCAATTGAAATAATAGATGTAATATTTTTAAATAGTGCAAAAATAATTCATTCTTTTAAAAAATATTTTTTGAATTCAAAAATGATTTTTTCATAGTTGTACTTATTGATTACTACTATACATTATACATAGTATATTTTAATGTGGAAGATACTTTTGCATGATATAGTGATTAGAACTATTTTATTTTAGTTATAAACAGTAGAAATTAAAAAACAAATGTATAAAAAAAAATAGGGAAAAGTAATTAAAATTTCAATAAACTAAATACACAAATTAAAAATAAGCAATTAATACACTTGTTTAACATAATAAAATATTAACAAGATCCATATAATTCAAAAACAATTTTTATCCATTATTTATCCCTGGTACGTTTATGAAAGTATGTTTTTAGTTGTATATTGCCTTAATATATATATTTTTTATCAATGAATTATCGGAGATGGGAATAAGTGAGATTTTTTTTTTTTTTAGTGAGTATGTGTACTGTTTAACATCAGAAGCTATAAGTCAGACAACATATTTTTAAAAATATCGATTTATTTAAACTCAATATAGACCAATTAACTATTTGAAAAATCTCTTTTATGTTTGATAACTTTGGCTAGAAAAAAAAACCCTAACAGGTTTGTTAATAAAAAATTAAATATGGCGATAAAGATTTTCGAGAGGTTTAAGGACTCTACAGTAAACTTGAACCATAGATTGGGTGCTATATGAGATGTCCTCCCATAAAAATTAACTTTCTAATAATTATTATATGTTTATATGTTCATTTTCGTTGTTATTTCTTTAACTCCTATATTTCTGTAAAAACCAACCTTAGTATGTTGTAGTATTTCCGTATGATAGGATCTTTAAACTAGATTTTTTTTTATCACAAATATCGAGCAATATTTGACCTTATTGTTGTAAATCTTTATTTTTTACATGTTTAAGTTTCGAGAGAAAAAGCTTACAATAGATAAAAGACCTTACCTTATAAAGAAATTCAATAACTCTTGGGTAATTACGCCTAATAAATCTGCCATCAATATAGGACGTGATAATTAAGTCACATACTTCTAGAAACTTTTTAAGATGTTTTCTTGGTTTTATAATTATTAGTTGTCTAACTTAATAATAAATAGTAACATAAAATAAATTTTTTTATTATATAAAAGTAATAAACAAAGGTTAGTATATAGCAAATATATATATATATAGAAAGCTAATTCATTTAAAAAATAAAAAACTAGAACAAAAAAGAAAAAAAATAATGCCATCATAGTTGGAACCGTTTAAAATTTTCCGTTGATCATTTTTATTTGGAAAACTTTTAAAATACTCCCAATTGGAATATCGAACAAAACTAATGGTCACACAATATCAATCACACTTGAAAATATGGAGAAAATCATACCAAATATCTGACCAAAGGTAGACTAAAAAACAACTTTTTTTTTAAACTATGTATGTAACAATGATAAGTCAATTTATGATCAGGGAAAGTTGAAAAAAGTTCAAACGAAAATTAAAAAGTTAATTTAAAAGCTATTGATTATTCAATTTTGAAGATACAGTATTGAAACTTTGTCATTAAATACGTCATACTATTACTCTTCCCAGAGATGATATGAATTATTTTGTAATAAAAAGATTCTTAAGTCCCCCTCCCCTATTTATATAAGTATTAAAAACAAGATATGGCTGATTATTACGTGTGAACAAAATTAAAGATACTTTAGAGAAGCTTTTTCTTTTTTTTTTTAATTCGGTATTTAAGTCTTGTCATAGTATTTCAATGACAATAATTCCTATCTGAACTTAAATATTACGTTATCAAAGGTTCCAACTTTGATGAATTATACTTGATTGCTTTACTAACAGCTAACTCCAGGGGAGAAAATTACATGCAACATGTATCAAAGATCTCATGTGTCTCTTATTTCTAATTGTGGGAGATTCAAAGAGACGGATAACAATTACTATTTTATAAAAATCTGTTTTTCTCTAGGCCTGACTTACCTTATTTCATTCCTTAACAGGTTCGGTCATTGAAGTTGGAAAAAGATGCATACCATGGCCTTACCCCACCTAAAACTTTCTGATTATAACACAATATCCACGGTTAAAGTTTGTTTTATGTTGCCACTGTTAAAAACTAATTTTCAACAGTCATTTCTCTTTTGTTTTTGTTACAGGGAGCCAATATTGCCCAGGGGACGGGATTCCTTTTTTTCACTAGCATTACTAAGATTTATTAATTATGTACAAAGGAACTTCAGGCAGAGTCGGATAGAAAAAATATCTCGGGGTGAGGAAAGTTTGATTGCTGGCAGAATCGATTGCCTTGGATTGACAGACGTTCTGTATAAAAGTCCCACTGGGTCCTTTAATTCAGAAATCTCATTTCCTCTTTCGGGATTAAACAATTCTCCTGACAGAAGCAGAAATATGTTATTGTTTAACATGATACTAAACTAGGGGACGGAAACCAACCAGCAATTAGCCAAACGGTCTCCACTTGCAATGGCTGCCACAGAAATACATCACGTAGAGAATTATTTCTACTGGAGATATTGAATTGTCTGTTTGATATAATTTACAAAAGGAATTTTTAGAAATTATTACAAATAGAAAAAAAAACTTGTGCACTGCACAATTTAATGAATTTTCGATTTTAAATTATAAATTATCTGGACATACGGAATTGAGCTATGGGGCTCCACTAAACCATCTAATTCCTCTCGAATCCAATCCTTACAGTCCAAAATCCTTCGTAAAATCCTTAATGCTCCTTACTTTGTCACAAACCAAATCATCCATCAGGACCTAAATGTCTCCTATGTTGCCGAACAGATACCAATCCTTCCATAATAAACTTCCCAACCACCCAAACCAACTCGTTTCTAGTCTGGCTTCTCCTTCACTACCTAATAATCCTCGTAGGCGTCTGAATAGAAGATGGCCTCGAGATCTCCTTTAGAAGTGTTTTTGGAGTTCTATCAATGGGTAGATTCTCCATATGTTTGTGTCATGTCATAATATAACTTACAGCAAATTTACTTGATGTGTATATATGTATACAGTTGTAAATAACAATAAATAAATTATTAAAAAAAAATATAAATTTTTGTTGGAAGAAGATAGTTTACCGTGGACTGAAGGAAGAATGGTGGTGGTTAATAAAGGCACAAATTTTTTTTTTTAAAACTACTTAATTAGCTTGGACAAGGCTAAATGGAAACAAGATACAAACATAAAATGTGACAAGAAAATTACAATATATAAGCAATGAAAATTTTAAACTATACAAAAATAAATTAAAAGAAAAAAAGAGACAAATTAAGTTAAGAAAATATAAATGTAGATGAATAAGAATTATTTCCACATATGAAAATTCATAAAGATTAATGGAAACCCTTAAGGTAAAATACATGAATTATTTTGTAATAAAAAGATTCTTAAGTCCCCCTCCCCTATTTATATAAGTAATGGAAAATTAGACTTTATGAAAACTTAGTTCTGCATTGATTGATAAATTATTAATATAATTATATAAAATCATTGCAAAAGTTGTCAAAAATAA
>NW_027114392.1:15141-30877 GCF_000696795.3 Halyomorpha halys | reverse complement strand
TATATATATTACCAGAGTAACTCGATTTAATGTGGATAGATTTGGTAGATTTAGTATTAGTTTTACGTATGAAAGTGTCCATGTCATTAAATTGTTTGCTTGTATTAGTATAATTCCCCCACTTTCCCAAAAATAACAAAATTAAAATTCGTCATACACTTATTTGTCCCGAAAGATGGAGAGTTGGAATGCGAATGACAAGTAAATAAAATTAGTATGAATATATTAGATAAATTAAGAGGCAGAGTTGATACTAAATTGTGAGTTATATTTTTTAGAATTTGTGACTTATAACTCATGGAGATGATATACCTCCAAATCTCAAATATTTAAGAATAAATACATATTGTTATATTTAAATTATGCATCGTGAATCCTAAAATCATCAACGAATTTCCTTTAGTCAGACTTCAGAATCAGTGAACTATATTTCATTTTGTTTATGATTCAACTTGAGCCATGAATCCTATGAAGCAATCTCCGCCCTGAAACTTCAACGGGAGTCTAATAGGGATAATGAGAATACAAGTCTCGAAATAAATACGGATAAAACGAAATATATGCATAGAAATGGTAACATTTGAAAATTTAAAAAAAAAGTTGTTGACCGTGTATTATTTTTATTTTAGAAGACCAAGGAACAGGTCAGTGAGTTAAAAGCAGAAAACGTTGTTCTAATGTTAAAGTGATATAAAGAAGTAATAAAAAGGGCTAATTCTCTATAAAAAAGCAATAAAAAATAATAATGAGTAAAATAAAGTACTAACAAACCCTTTTTGAACTATCAAATGAATATTTATAATTAAAATATTATTTAAATTAATAATTATTAAAATAAGCAGTACTTTATTTATTCCTGTTTTATCTTTTGTAGTAACTATTCGTTTTTATTCAATTTTCAAATAATTGTGACTTTTGATCTCTCCTATTGTAACATCTTTAGGTGTGTACGATACTCACTCATTCAATAGTTAAAATACATTAAAGAAAGACCGTTGGTTTTAACCAAGTTAAATTATGTTTAATAAATTGAGATACAATTTGTTTCAAAACACAATCTGTTTTTTGATCAATCACCCCCTTTTTTTCTGCGTGATCAATGGGTTTTTAATTGAAAAATGATCTGAAAAGGCAGTGAGGTCGAATCAGAACTGACCGTAGTAAATGTCTGACCCAAACGGACCAGGTATATTGAAACTGTCAGTTAGTATATTCACAACCACTCAAGTTTGAACTCCTTCGACATAACTGAGTGTGTGTGTGTGTGAACAGCCTAGTTAAAAAATAAAAAGTCGTAAGGAATTTTAATTAAAAATTTCATGCAGGTTTATGCTTGGGATGTGACAGTAACATTTTCGCTAAAATCGACCAACTGGAAATACCCCACTTCATAGAATCGATTTTACACTTTTTTTTTCGATTTTCTCTAATACGGCTCAAAGCTTTTGATCAAACCTCTGTGAATAAATGAACAATTAAGTTTTCTTTGATACCAGATAGGTCTTATGCTCATTAAAAGTATTTAACAGGGCCTGAATGCAAGATTTTAATAAAATCTTCCCCTAAAGTATCTTAGGTTTCGTTTAGTTAAAAAGAATTACCTGTTCTCGTTATTAGCAATAATAAACAATTGATGAATACAAAATATAACAGAATTGTTATTCATAAAATAAAAGAGAAAAATAGATACATATACATAATACATATAGATTTCGTTAAATTATAGTAATCATATAAATGTTTTTTTAATAATTTATTTATTGTTATTTACAACTGTATACACAAATATACAACGAGTAAATTTGCTGTAGGTGACATAGTGACATGATACAAACATGTGGAGAATCTGGAGAACCCACTGATAGAACTCCGATAACATTTCTAGAGGAGAAGATTAGAGGTAATCTAGAGGCCATCTTATTTTCAGACGCCTAGGGAGATTATTAGGTAATGAAGGAGAATCCAGGTTAGAAACAAGTGGATTAGGGTGGTTGAGAAGTTTATCATGGAAGGAATGGTATCTGGTTTTGGCCAAATCGGCAACATATGGAACATTGAGGTCCTGGTGGATGACTTAATTTGTGACAAAGTAAGGAGCATTAAGAATTTTACGAAGGATTGGATTTGGGAGGAATTAGATGGTTTAGTGGAGCCCCGAAGCTCAACTCCGTGTGTCCAGATAGGCCATATAATAGTCATATAGATAAGTCTTTTGTAATGGATTGGCAATTTAGACCGTTTGTCTAGTAAATGTTGTAATAGTCGGAATCGACGAGCAGTTTCTTGTCATTTTATTCTTGTTTGAGGATTCCATGTCAGTCGTTTGTCGAGATGTAATCATATAAATTTAAAATTTATGTACCTCGAGAAACATTAAAATACGGATTTTTATAGAAACTGAAAAATAAATTTTTCTTCCTCTTCATTTCGCCTTCACTGGTCTGTTTATTATACACAAATAGCGTTAACTTCAACACAAGCCTACTAATCTTCTCAAAACTTGGGTACGCCAGTAGGTTAGTAATTTGAAGTTGTATGGTGCGCGCACCGCACCAGATTTTTATTCACCAGAGTCAATGTGCTTCGCTACTAACCAAATGCTTAAGCTACTAAACATCTCTTGGATAACTACAGGGATTCTCCTTTTGATTTTCTGTTTTTATACACAATTTTGCAGACTATGTCACAAAATCCCTTCCCTGTAAGATTTGGAAAGTCTTCCATTATTGGGAATGTCTGTTTTCACATTTTAATTTATATAATATGTGTAACATATTTCGTTTCCGTTTGTATACAAAACGGACTATGGATTCTGCGGACTTATGGATAATAATGTTACTGATACATGAAACTTCACTTCGTTATTAACACCATAATTAACAGAACAGACGTGTCGAATCATATAGAAATGATGAACATTAATAACCATAAAGCAATGCCTGATATTTCACTTTATTGACTTGTTCTCGTGAATATGAAAACAATAATTAAATTCGAAACTAGAACATCAAGTTAATATTAGCACCATGTATACTGTCCCATTGTTAAATCCAATGATGACGAGTGCATGTGGCATTAATGGTATATAAATAGGCACACATAACGCAAACATTTAAGGATTAATTACGGAAAAATATTCTTAGAACCTCATTATCAACAATTGAAAAAAAAAATATATATATACATATATATAAGAATACATTTATTTTAATTTAATTAATCTTCAAACAATTTCTATGCATACTTGTTTAAAAAAGCAAACTCTGTACCTCTACACCCCATGAAGTGTTGTAATACTTCATATGGGATTACTGTTACTAGTCCAATGATTATGCAAGGAGGTGAATTTGTTCAGAATCACGCTTGACCGCCAGATTTTTCTTTAGCTACGAATGAACGAGAGAATATGATTTATAATATAGTTCGAGATGAAACGTGTCACTTTCATTGACTGGCATATCAAACTGCTCTACATTATCTGAGAATCCCAGAATATGGGGACTCCATTGACTGGTTGTTCCTTTTAAATTTCATTATATAGTCAGAATTTTATGATACATAAATTCATTTTTTTTTTTTTTAACAAATAAAATATTCAATTAGAAATTTTGCTTAAGATGAAAATTTACATGATTACTACTATTCTTCATTTCGTATAGAGCTGGTTCCTTCTAAAAGACTTAATTAACTCTTCTCTTTGCCTTAGCTTCTTGCAAAAGGATGAGAGAAATCACTGAAGACCCGAGTCTGAGGCAGGTAACCTACACCAGTGTTTTCCATTAGACATTAATACAAGACATTTTACTGGAGAAGGAGCACCCCTCCAGTACCTGCCCTCTTAAAATATTAACTCAACAGCTCCAGTATTTATGTAACATCACATGGTAAATAAGCCAGGGTGAGGGTGAGATGAAGGGTCTGCTCAGCCAGTTTCGTGGTTAACTTGGTCCAAACACTTACTTACTTTTGCATGGTCCGTATTTTGCAATAACTCATCTTGCATAAAATGATAATATTCAATGTCACAAGCTATACAAAAAAAAATGAGTTCATGCATAATTTATAAAACAAAAACAATAAAATGAATAATATTAATTATTCATTATATATTAATTACTTGTTTTAGTGTAGGTAATAATTATTTTTTGTAATTTATTTATTGATGCTTACAACAGTATTGCAATATATACAACCAGTAAATGTAATGTTTATTATACAATGGCATGTAGAGAATCTACCCATTGATAGAACTCCAATAATATTTCTAGACCATCTTCTTTTCAGACATCTAGGACGATTGTCAAGTAATGAAGGAGAATCCAGGTTAGAAAAAAATATGTTTGGACGGTTGAGAAGTTTTTATAGGATTTATATCTGGTTCAGTCCAAATCGGCAACATATGGATCATTGAGGTCCTGATGAATGATTTAATTTGTGACAAAGTAATTTCGTCACTTAATTTAGTTACTTTTTTTCATTTTGTGGGACTGCCACTCAATGAATAAAGTAAGCGTCCCAGGCGGATTCGAACCGGCACCACCCGCAGATCTCAGATTGATAGACCTCCGCCTAACCACCTGAGACACGGACGGCCCTATTTATTCCTAGTAGACATATGTCCTAGAATACATTTTTTCATTTTTAATTCTTCAAGAGCAGTGATACAATGGACGAGTCAGATGATAATTTAAAATAGAAAGTTTGATCCATTTTCTCAACAATCTTTGTTTTTTTAACTTTTCAGCTCTAGGCAATAATCAAAGAGAACTTAATTTTTTAAAAAAATTAGATTTTATCCGTCAATAATAGTACTATCATACCTTAAAATTAATAGATTGTAGGAAGATACATAGTCCGGGAGGCGGTCAATAAAGGTATCAAAATAGTAAAAGAAATCTATTTTCCGTTTCAACTCGCTTTTCAGGGCTTCGTTAGGGCTGTCAGATTGAAAAAAATGATGTTAACTTACATTTTTGTCAAACGAAGTTGGCATCTTTGTTTCTATCTGACAGCCCTGCAAAGTGAGTCAAAGCGTTGGTTAACAATAAATAATTTTGAGGAGAAGATGGTTGGGGGTGCGGTCAATGAAAAACACAAATAAGTATGATTAACTTATTTTAATGTGCCAGTACTGCGGCGAGTAGGTGCGTGGTTGTTATCAAGTCGACTATGGCCCCGTGTATTAGGATTCATAATTATGAGAGATAGTTGACCGTGGATGATAAATGAGGAGAAGATGGTACATTAAAATTGGCACATTAAAATAAGTTAATCATACTTATTTGTGTTTTTCATTGACCACACCCCCAACCATCTTCTCCTCATTTATCATCCACGGTCAACTATCTCTCATAATAATAATAAATAATTTTCTTGTACTATTTTGATATCTTTATTATCCACCACCTGAACTATCTTCCTACAATTTACTTCATACGTTCAACTATCTTCTTCCAACTTAAAATTAATAGTATTGATAAAATGATTTATTTCTATAATTTTTAACACTCAAGAAATCGCCAGATGTCTACATTTTTTCCAAACAAAATTTTGTTTAGTAACGATGTGAATGAAAGTATATAATATTTCTTTTTTATGTTTACGATTTATCAATTGTTTGAGTTGCATTGTTTAAAACTAGTCTGAAATTTATAGATACGTAATATTATTTTACAATCCGACTAAAGTTTAGACCAAATATATAAAAGTTGATATAGAGAATGTTGATAGGCCCCCGTTAATGCATTTCTTGCATGATTTAGAAACGTTTTTAAAAACATGATTGATAATATACTTCATCGATCGGGCGGAGGGAATTATGATGCGTACTACTCATATAGAACAAAATACGAACTTTAATTGTGTAAAAAAGACTTAAAAGTGTCAGCTACTTACTGGTTTCCCGAAAAAGTTTTTTATTTTAATTGACATAGTAAGATTTATGGATTTTAGAAATATGGAGCCAGGAAGAGAAAGAATATTATTGTTATAACAGGGCAATTTATATAGATTGTTAGCTAATATTTAAATAATAAATGTAAAAGATGTTTTTACTTTTATATTATTGTTGCATTGTATTTCATTCAAATTTCTAGAAGTAGTCTTAAGACGGAGGAAAAATCTGAAATGTCGGTACAGTGTAAATACTTCTTGAAATGATGAAAAAATATTGGAAAAAAGAAAAAATATATAAAATCACTAAATATTTAAATGACGTAAATTGAATCTTTACGGGGTAGAAGATTGATATCAACTCTTATTTGTTAATAATAATATGAAATGAGCAAATATGAACTATGAAAGAATTTAATTACTAGTTCAATGAGAAACTATTTTCATTCCACGACTGGAAACATAATGGAGCATCGGAAATAGCCGAACGTGCCCGATCTCTTCTTATCTGATCCCATAGTGCAAGGATTTATGATTTTTTAGCTGTTGTATTCTTGAGAAGAATATTATTGATAATCGTATTTCACACTTCAATAAATCCTTAAATACAAAGTTTCATAGCAAAAGAAAAAGAAAAGTTGTCCATCTACATTTTCTAGATTCTTTATTATTATTTATTTAAAAAAATACATTGTTTTATTATTATTGTTAATAGTAAAAGACAAAGGATGAATATAAAATATGAAAGAATTAGGTAATTATTGATCATACAAATATTAGAACAAGCTTGTACAATAAAAATAAGTTGCATTGCCAACTGTCTAACATGAGTGATAAAATAGATAAAATGGAAAAGTTAAATGCTGTATATAAGCTAGATTATGAAAATTGTGAAAAAATATATATTAGAGAGTAATTCAAAAAAATGGAAACCTGGATCACAAACTGTAAAAATGTCAAAAATATAAATTGCACGGCACTGGCTAACCACAGCATAGCGTTATATTATAATTTTAATTTCAAAAATCCCACAATAGAAAAGACACAAAATACTAAAAGAAGAAGGTTTCTGGAAGCAATTTAAATAACTAAAGATGTTAAAGACAAGGTAAACTATAAAACAGATACAAAACATTTAAAGACACATTATGCTGATATAATAAACAGATTAGACATATAAATATAAAAAATCAGGGAAAATATGTGAGAATAAAATGGTCCAATCATACAAAATCATAATTTTGAACTTAATTTGCACCATGAATTAAAATTTGACATATCAATAGTGAGGTAATAAAATAACATATTGGACATGCTGATATGGTCCAAAGTCTAATATAGAACATTGGTTTGTGCTACCGAGATAGATGAATCCACCAATAGTGAAAGACAATAATTTAAATAATGTAGGTGTAAAACAATTTTAAACTATGATTATATAGATGACATGATTTCAATACGGAAATTGAAAATATGACAAATTTATGGTAAATATGATTACAAGAATTTTAAATATACACCTTTAACCTAGATAAAAATTGTTGATAAGAATAACTTAATTTTAAGATTGTAAAGGTGCATGAGTACGAGATTACTGTCCCGAAACGTAGTACAAGAAAAATATAGAATAGGTTATATTCTATTTAGAAGTTTTTTTACCTCAACAATTAAAAAAAAAGAAAAAGTTAATTATTGTTTAAATAAATAATTCAATTTTTATACAGACGTTTCGGCCAATCCGGCCATCCTCAGGTACATCGACCAGAAAACAGCTTTTATTAAATGTATGATCTTAACAATTCAAATTACTTAACATTATTATTTATAATTTATCTTATCTTAATGCAATTTTGAAACTAAAATTATTTCAACATTCAACTTCATGCAGGCTATTCGGCCCAGGTCACAACAATTTCTATGAAACATTAAAACATTAGGTAAACATATTTTTTTGTTAATTAGTATATCCTACATTATGTCCAATTACCTAATTAGTCAACTTTTACATTAAAACCAAAATTAAAATTCATTTATCACAGTCATTTGTTATAACTTTATTACAACCTTGCTTGTAACCTTCCTCCACTCAGTTCAAGCATTAAAAATATTTATTATAACAATATTTTTGTTAATTTTCCTCTTTATTTCATCAGTAAAAATCCCATCAAGGCTAATTATAATTATCCGCATTTAATTTATCCTATATTTTTCGTAAATTAATTTTACTTAATATCTCTGCATAGTGTTGGTTCAAATTTCTTGTATCTGTTTTGAAATTTACAGTATAATTAATACTTTCAGATATATAAATGGATTCAAGTATTTCCCCTTTTTAACGTATTATTTTCTTTATGTAAAATCATTGTATTTTCAAAATCCAAAAAGTGCTGGTTTTTGGTTGCATGTTGTACTAGTGCCGTTTTATTTGGATCTCTCCCCTTGTTTTTCAAATCATTGTTGTATTGATAAATTCTGTCACCCAATAATCGCTTTATAATTTTAGTTCCAAAATTATATTAAGGTAAGATAAATTATAAATAGTAATGTTAAGTAATTTGAATTGTTAAGATCATACATGTAATAAAAGCTGTTTTGTGGTAGATGTCACTGAGGATGGCCGGCTTGGCCGAATCGTCGGACTTATAAGAAAAATAAAACGTGTTGAGACAAAAATTGAATTAATTATTTAAACAAAATTAACCAGTCTCAATAAAAGTGTAAAGATTATAAATATAAATTAAATAAATAAAAAATTTGTATCCTTTTTTGTCTCAACACTTTTTATTTTTCACAAGTCCAACGTTTCGGCCATTGTTATATGGTAGTGAATTTGTTGTGGATAATCTTATACAAGAAGAATTAAATATTTATGATTTAAATTTTTAAAAAATAGGCTTTTAACTTATAATAAAGGAAATGACCTGGGCAGAATAGCCTGCAAAAGTAACTTTAAATTAATGTGAGGAAGAAATTATAATTGAAGATGTCCTTGAGGATGGCTAAAATGGCCGAAACGTTGGACTTGTGAAAAATAAAAAGTGTTGAAACAAAAAAGGATACAAATTTTTGATTTATTTAATAAATAATTACCTTGTCTCAAGAAATTGAAATAATATAGTTAATATAAATATAAAGTTAATTATTGTTTTTCCTTGTAATTGGTACGATAGTCAGATTTTATTTTCACTTACCTATTTGAAATGTTTAGTAAGGGGATTTTCATACTGTATAATGAAGAAATTGCTGTTTTAAAATGTACGAGGATTAATTGCATTGCAGCGTGCTAAGGGAAAGTTATATGATGCGCACTTCAGATTTTTCAGTTTATTTAAAAAAAAAAAATTTACGGTAGCCGACTATAAAAAAGTTTTCAGCTATCAGATGCTTATTCCAACCGAAGGAGTTAATATATGCTCGGGGAGATGGAAGCGGAGGTAGATATGGAGGCTTTGATCTCTTCCCTAATGAGCCAGCGGGTAATTTCAACTAGCCGCACATATATATTTCCTCACAAATTAGTGCTACACCAAAATTAATCACCGCTCTACCGAGGCTTCTTTTACGACACCTGTCCATGTAAATCTGCCCAATTCCACAGCCTATTTGCATAGCTTTAACATAATCCATGAATGGAACGGAACTATACTCATCTATTAACAATAAATTCAAATAAAAATAGAGTTTATGATAATAAATAAAGTTTATTTATACGTTTTCCCTCTTTTAAAATTTGTTAAAATTTTCAATTTTATTTATTTTAACTCATATAAATAACTTATCTATTATCACCTTACTGTAATTTCGTCATCTTGGTAACGTATTTTTTAACTCATACCCCTGAGCTCATTCAGAATTGCGATCTCCTGCAAGTAGGTGAGTTCTATGTTTTATTCTCATTTTCTTATTTTTGTTTTACCCCCTTCTGCCTTCCTATCCTTTTCATACTTTTCCTTACCCACGTTATTAGTAATGTTCACCATATATTATTATTGTCATATTTTCTAATCACTTCTTTTAACTTTATATTTTGTTTCTATATTATTTATTAATATTTCTTTATTTCTTTGAATTATATAACTTTATACTTTTATTTCTTAAATTATTTTATTTAACTTATTTATTTAATTACCTATACACATTTATATTTTTAACTTCTTTCATTACTTTATTTTTATTAATTTTCATTCTGTATAATTATTTACTTTAATCATTCTGTTAATATTTTTCTTTCTTTGTTTTTATATTCATTAGTTGTTATCTTGATCTTTGTTCTTAGACGTATTTCTATTATTTGCTGATCGCACCCGCGACCATCTTTTCCTCATATATATATTATATTATCCACGGTCAACTATCTTCTCATCATTAAAAAATAACGTTGTTATAGTTTACAAGTAAAAATATGTTAAAATTTGTCAGTACCTAGAAGTAATTGATAATTAATTTCTATCAACGTATTTTTATATAAATCTGTTAAAAAAATACAATGGTAAAAAGGTAAATGTACGTACAGTAAATGTGTGTCTGCATTTTTGTGTATATGCACTCACGGAAAATTTTTGTATGAGTGCAGTAGTATAATACACAAAAAGTAAAACTATCTCAGATAGCTCATGGTTGAATACGAGTGAAAAGATTTTTTTTTTATATGCGATAAAATTTAAGAATAAGGACATTATGTGTTAATTTATAATATAAGAGGCAACTTTATTATACGCGTAGTCATGCTCTACAGTAAAAAATACCGTTTTATTTTTTTATAAATAAAAATTTCTTTAACCTATGATTAAACAATCAAATTTACTGAATTAAATTAAGAATAGTAAATAGAAACATTCCTTAAAATTGTATATTATTGCGTGTTCTACACAGCTTTGATACCACTAACTCATACAAGGTTTGTGCCAGAACTGAGTAAGAGTGAAATGGAAAAAGGGACTTCACTTTGAAGAAGATAACAAAGTCTGATACGCCTTAATGATATACACACACTTTTGTGAACTCTTTCTACACCCAAAATTTAAATTAATTTTTTCTTCTTTATTTCCTTTTTTTTTTAACGGCATTCTGCAAGGTATTTTTTATACATTTTTTTTTTTAAATCGTCTGTTCCGTCATGATGATAATTTCTTTACATTAAATGGCATTTAATTTTACGTCATGGAAATTAAATTTATCACTTAAGTTTGATTATTTAGGTTTGACATTTTTCAAATATACTGTCTTTCAATATTTTTATTATTGCTGTTGAGAGAAAAACAACATTAAAAATGTTGTGCTAAACAACTTTATTGGGTTACCTTATACACAGGATACTTATAATGAGTGAAGGACAATTTATTTTTATTCCTATAAATATAAATAGTGACAGCACAATTATTTTTAAATTGTCAAATTATAGAAATTTCTGCATTATGAACTATTTATTAGTTATACACGATTTATTTTTTTCCTTTTTATTATTTATTATTTCTTACCTTAAACATTTTAATTTTAGCTTTTTATCTTCTCTTTTTTCCATCACACATAAAAGTAAATTTAATTAAAAAATATAAAAATTATATAAACATATATGTAAATGGGGATATTTACAGTCTATTAATATTTACAAACAAAAAAACTCTAACACATGCATACGAAGATAAACATAAAATAAATAAGTATATAGGGCTAAAAATAACAAATATTAAATTATACAATTATTTATAAAAAAAGTTTATGCCTAGGAAAGTATTTTCGAAGATTCTTGTTTTTTTTTTTTATTTTACCAAAGTATTTAAAACTTTGTTAACTGATCCAACACATACCAATATTTCGTAAGGGATGACAGATGAACATAAAATAAACTGTTTGTAAAGTACTTATAATATATATATTAATGATAGGAAAATGTTTTTAAGTAGGTGCTCTTATATGTTGCCGAATGCCCGGCCACTGCTTAAAATTTTCAGAGAACCACGGGAACAATGTAGCCATTATAAAAGAAAAATGTTTTATGCATAATTTAAGTGTGTATAGATACATGGTGCACTCAGAGTATCGGACGTAAGACAGGCTGACCACCGAAGGATTTATGGTAATAGAGGCTACTGGCTGGCCACCCAGCCACCAAAATAAACACGCCCCCCCTCTTATTTTGGCTATATATTTCCCTCAGTTATAATAATATTTTCCTTGAATCCCGGAAGGGCTGTATTATTAAAAGGCCTCAGTATATCAGTTTACACACGAATTACATTGCCACTACATATCATCCCGCCCGCCTGAGGCAACAGATATTTTTGTTATCTCCTTTGCTTTTTTTTTTATTTCTCTTTTTTTTATAGCAATTCTTTATCCGCTCTGTTGCTGGATTTTGTCACCAGTGTGCGTCATGTTTGATGGAGGTATTCCGAATAGTTTTTTTCTGTGAGTTGTACGTTGAGAATCGGTATAACCCTTGTCTTAATATAATTTTTATTACACATCATTTCCTTAATATTCGAAATTTTTATTATTCCTCATTGCCTTAATTTTCGAATTAGTCTTAATCTCCGAATAGAAATGTATAACTATTGAAAAATGGGAACTTGTGGTAAAATTTTGAGTGATTCAGAAACTTGAAAAGTTTATTTGCGGCCTGTTTGTTATCCTACAAAATTGAATGGAGATCTGGTGGTAATTCATACAAAGATTTGATGGATTCATATGCTTGGCATTCGTTTAAGTTGCGTTTTATGGAATTTTAAATCGCGGGCCATAAGGTAACCGTGGGTCAGGCGCGTATGACCTCTTCTCTACACACATTTCTAGTTGATGATATCCAAGGGGAAAGATCACTTCTAATTTCCCGTAATTTATTGTCAGTAACATTTGCCTACATTTGATGCCATTTAAATTTAATTCTCTGCTTAATGAGGGTAATAAAATCATCGAAAGGCACTCCGCGATATAGAATTCCTTCAGAAATCGCCTAGTCAGTCAGTTCGTTACCAGCTATTCCGCAATGCCGAGAAACCCAAGCGAAGAAAACAGAAATACCGTTTCTGTTGGTAGACTTTAGTGAATGATTGATATTTTGATTTAGCGGATTTGTTGAAAATATTTTTTAAACTGAATAGGACTGGCAATGAATCTCCACAGATGTATTTTTTTTTTTTTTTTTTGGGATGAAAAACATTTAAGTTCTTGTAGATTGCAACCATTTCAGCTGTATAGTTACTATATAACGGCGACAGAGAGAATAGGTAGTGTTGATCATTGCACACAATCGAGGCACCAACACTTGATAAGTTCTTAGAGGCCTTCAGTATAAATGAAGTCGGCGTCACCAAATTTATCTTGCAGCTTAAGAAATTCATATTTATACCGATATGTCGGGGTTATGCTTTTAAGTAAACATTTATAAACATACTTTTAAGTAAACATTTACTTGATAATTTGAACTACCAACAATGATTTCAAATTTACCTAATAAACGTTCTATCATAGAGATGTTTCTGTTTCAATTTTTAAACTATAAATGAGCAGTCTATAATCTAAAGAAATTTTTTTTCTCTGAACTACGCCACTCCTAAAATAAAAAAATATATACATTTTTAAATACGTATCATTTACTCTTTCTGGATGAGAAAAAATTTTATCTCAATTAATTAAAATATTTTTAATTTTGTGATAAAAAATATAAAATCAGATATGATGGCAGAAGCCAATTAATAAACGTAGTTAGTTTTATGTTCCCCTAAATTAAAAATATTTTAATATAACAAATAACGGGAATAAAATGAAAAAAATGGTCAATTTCTTGTTAGTAAAAAAAAATAATTTTCGATATTTCGTATGGATTTTACTTATTTCAAGATCATATAAAAATGAAAAATAATTTGCTTAATATACCTTAAGTATTTGAGGAATATTCGTCAGAATTAACAAAAAGTTTTCAAAATAAAATCGTGGTAATGTTCCAAAGAAAATAATTCTATGTGTTAAAATGAACCGATTTAAATTTCCAATATGATATAATTTTTGTTTATTCAAAACTCATTGGACGATTTATCGACAAAAACATAGATTTATAACGGTTTATATACATGTAATTTATATTCATTACTGATTACTTTTATTATCATAAATTAAAATTTTCTTTTAAGCAATTAGGTATTGTTCATGTTTTTATAATTATTTTTAAGTACAAATTTCAAGTGACATCCTTTAGCATTATTTACATTCCGGTTGTATTTCTTGTATAATTAGCTAAACCGTTGACTGGAGCCGGTATTGTATCAAATTGAATAATTATTTTGCCTGATTTGTTTGAGTAGCTGCCGATAACGGGAATTAATGCATTTATTCACTAATCAATGGTTATATATTTAGCATATCTGGTGGTAAACGACCTCATCTAGATCGGTTTAGAATACCTATTTTGTTTCTGTAAATATTTTATTATGATTTGTATAGATAATAATTTTAAAAAACACATTAAATATACTCATTTTTATTTACATAATATTTTTAATTTATTAAAAGTTAGTTAGTTAGTTAACAAAACCAACATTTTATTTGAATTTTTCATTGTTTAAAAAAAAATCCTTTACTAATTATGACATTGATTAATATTCTCAAAAATATTTTCAAAACTATTAATTGTCATAATTTTGTGTACAGAGTTTAAATTTTAGTGCTCGACAGGGGCAATATTCAGTTAACAGCTCTGAAAAAAAAGAACTTATTTGGATTGATAATTAAATAATAAAATAATTGTTCATCATTATGTAAAATTATTTATAGCTAAATATAAAATACAAGATACTCTCACAATTAGTGACCATCTGTCTACTTTACAGGTACACGCTTACACACAGTATACACACTAATTCTTAATACATCGACGGTTGCACAATGAGGTAATTTGGTCAGAATGACGCTCGTACAGTCAGATTTTTTCCCATTTTAGGGTATCCACTTTATGAGGATGTGTAAACCCTAGAGGGTTCCCAAACCCAAAGGGTTCACTTACGGATGCAGCAACAGAATAAATAATTGTCTGTCATTACGGGATTCGAATACGGGTCATTGGAGTTAATAACACAGTGCGTTACCACTAATGTGGATCAGCGTACATATTATCAACTATAAATCAGAATGCTCCAGGAAAGAATTTCCTTAGGACCAAATTAAACCCTATGTCGATAGGGGTCCATAGTTTAAATATTGTATATAAAAGTATAAATATGACTTATTTTTATTTTATTATTATTATTATAAATATTATTACTTTTTCTTTTCATGTATATAGTTTGATTTTCATCCTTCTGCTTATATATTTAGAGAGAGATTTCATTTATTTTTTTATATTTTCATTTACTTACTAATTTTGTTTAATGTTATTTATTTACTTATTATTATTATTTATTTTAATTTTAGTATGAATGTGATCGGTTATCACCAATTGCTCAATCAATAAATAAAGTTTTGAAATTTAAATAAAAAAAAAAGAATGGACATATATCCAATTTCTTTTTTAATTATGCTCATATAATCTATATACATTATAAAAGCTAACAATGGCGAAGCATTGCACCTTTGCTAGTAATACAAAGTTGATTGAAGGATAATTTAGGAAAATAAATAGAAATTAGAAAAACTCAGTAAAAATTAGTTTCCGTTCCCTCTTTTTTTATATATTTAATTTGAACAGAATTAAGTATTCTTTATCCTATCTATAATTCAGGTCCTAACTCAAAAACCTATAAATACATCTTATTGAAAATTCCTTTTGGCAAGTGTTGTTGTTTTGAAAGAAAGAGTCGAGTGTTATGTGTATTATTATTATAAACATTTTTTTAAAACTATTTATTTATTG
>NW_027114392.1:6514-14361 GCF_000696795.3 Halyomorpha halys | reverse complement strand
TATATTTGTTTTCATTTACTCGTCAAAATTAGTTTCCGTTCCCTCTTTTTTTTAATATTTTATTTGAACACAATTAAGTATTCTTTATCCTATCTATAATTCAGGAACTAACTAAAAAACGTATAAATACATCTTATTGAAAATTCCTTTTGGCAAGTGTTGTTGTTTTGAAAGAAAGCGTCGAGTGTTATGTGTAAGGTGAAAAGGTTGTTAGTTGGCTGAGCCTTAACCAACATATGATGAATGGAATGATAACAGTCGCTCTGTCAGCTTTATTCATGGCTATGCCTGGGAGATGAATTCCTTTGCCATTCCATAGGCTATAGTTGTCCTTTCAACAAAACAGTCTTTCAGTTCGATATCATTAGCAAGTATTTACTTTATTAAACATAACAACTAATGAACTAAATTGTGTAGTTTAGAAATTTTGGACGCTGCATATTCCAATAAAAAAAAAATAAAAAAAAATAAAGAGCTCAAAAATACTGTTTCATACCCGAAATCAGCAGTAAAAGTAAGTACGTGCTATATTAGTATAAAAATTTTATCGAAAATTCCACGGCTTACTAGCATTTGAAACTATTATAGCGATCACTGAAAATTACTCGAGCTGGAATAATAGAACGATGAAGTGGATTCACTGGAGTGAATTAAGAAAGGTCCCATTGACGATCATTCCATCGTTCCATTTTTTCATACTCACGTTAACACATTTTTATATCATTTACAGCTTAAAAATATAATAATATAACTCTTTAGAGTTAATAGGATATAAACACAGGAATTAAATAATTTAATCTTCCCTTCCCCAAAAACAAAAATTCATGTTTCTGACAATGTTTGAACTGTATTCTTAAGTTGCCAATTTAAATGGATCATAAAATACAATATCTTAAATTTATTTTCAATGTTTTTGAAGAATAAAGTTTACCTCAAATATTACGTATTATTGAATAATTTTATTCGGCAATTTCTTTTAAATAAATATGCTATGACCATACTGCGTCTGATATTTTTTCCATAATCTTCTTTTATGGAGACAAAATCTAAAGTGAAAAGGTTTAGGAAGGGCTCTATTGACGATTACTCCATTGTTTCATTTTTTACAGACAGGTAGTCATTTGTATTTTATAGAAATTACAGTCTACAATTATTTCAATGTAAACTTTAATATTGAGGTGTAGATAGTTGACCGTAGATTAATGCTTGAAGAAGTTTGTCGGGGGGTGCGGTCAGCAAAGAACAACATAAATAAACAAAACCATATTTATTTATTTTATGCCGACGTTTCGACCTGAGTTTCAGGTCTTCATCAGGGCTAATGACATTTGATGAAGACCTGAAACTCAGGTCGAAATGTCGGCATAAAATAAATAAATATGGTTTTGTTTATTTATATTGTTCTTTGCTGACCGCACCCCCCGACAAACTTCTTCAAGTAAACTTTAATATAATCTTTTTCAATTAATCGCATATAAACAGAACCTCATGATATAAAGAGAAGAATTAAATAATTTATTCTTCCCTCCTCCCCCTCCTCCTCAAAAAAAATATAAAAAGAGGAAATCTAAAGTATATTAAAAATAATAACATTTATTTTAATTTTAAACATAATTCATTTTTAAAAAAACGAAATTATGAATTATTCATTAGTTAATACCTATATTACTAAAAACAATTATTTTTTTTTACAAATGAGTATGTAAAAACAAAAAAATATTCACACCAAAGCTTTTATAGTACATCTTACTTAATATCGTGAATTTTAACTATAATGAATAACTAAAGGTTATAACAACTTATATAACCAAAGATTATATTTAAAATACCTTATATTAACAATAAGGTATTTTTATTTTATTTTTTATTTTATAATATTACTTTCGGTCATATTTTTAGACAAGTATAAATCATAGAACTCATTCTCACCATATTTACAAATATATAAATTAATTAGTAGCAAAATAAGAAATAGAAGAGAGAAAACAAATTTAAACTTTAAGTAAAATAATATCTTAAACAAAATTATTCCTATGAGGTATTTTAACTATAAGGAGTAACTAAAGGTTATATTTAATGTTAAAGGATAAAGTAACTAATATACTTAAAGGTTATATTTAAAATATCTTATATTTAACTATTAGGCATTTTACCTGTAAGGTATATGAACTAAAAAGGAATTTTAACTACAAGGTATTCGAAGTCTATTACAGTATGGTCGTCTTTAAAAACTAATCCTGGGCACAATCTTATTTTGTTGGTTGATCTAAAAAAAGATTTCCACCAAAATTTCTGATTAAAAAAGTTTTGAATTTATTACTGCAAAAAAAAAAAAAAAACTATTCCCAATATATCAAATTATTATAGTAAAATTAATCTTGTAGTTAATACTATAAATAGCTCACTAACAAAGGGAGTATGATTTCCAATTTACTAAAGTACATATGTTGTTTTTCTTCAAATGAGTCCATAAGGTAAGGAAGAAGTTTGGAAATGAAGAGGGAGTGGAATGGATGTATCCATCGAAAGGAAGCGGATGGAGAAGTAGAGGAACCGGCATCTCCCTTGAGGAACATTCACTTGTGCCACGAGGAGCTTCACAAAGTTGTAATTGTTTTATCCAGATTGGATTTCCTTCATCGATATACTTGGGCTTCGGCTATTTGTCGGCCTTGTCCAACTGGCCTCAGTCTCCCCTCCCTCCACTCCGGCCCCAATACTTCAACCATCAGTAATCAGTCCACCATGTTCCTTTTCCTTTTTCGATCCCTGGCCAGGGATGTATCCATCCCCTCAATTTCTTCTTCAGCTCACTGTTGTACATGAATTTATTTATTTTGCTATAATTTATTTTATTGTTCGTAATGAAACAATAAGATCAGTAAATTATATGGTTAAATTCCTAAAACAAGAGCTAGAGACTCAGCTCATCGCAACGAATATTCAGATCAAATTTGAATATTTATTATATTTTTAAATCTATAAGTACATTAAAAAACTATTTAGTAAATTATATTAGTAGAACAGATCAATAAAACTATAATTTATAATGATCTAAAGCTGACTGTTGTGTTAAATTCTTCCGCTTTTTAATCTTATAATTCATCATTTCAAATCGGCGCAGAGGGACATTTGATATGCTTTTAACAATTGATAACGTGGAGGTTTAGCCTCGTGCAAAAGACACTCCTAACTACTTACAGTGCTATAACTATTGAATAATAAAAATAATACATATAAGAAATAATATTAATATTATACCAATGATGCGGCGAGAGGGATGCGCTGGGATCTTTTGAGGTCTGCTCTACCCCTCACACGTGGGAGAAAGAGTGGGCTCAGGGATCCTCAGGTAGATTGTGTAAATATTGTATATTAGAGTGTAAATGTGTCTAGAGATTATTTTATTTTATCATTATGTTATTTTATTTATTTATTTTTCATACAGATAGTTTGATTATGTGATTATTTTAAGAGAGTTTTTTTTTTCATTTATTTTATTTTATTTTAGTATGTATGAGATCATTCATCACTATTACCTATTGCCCACAACTGTGTAGCAGGTTATAATATCTATCAATAAATAAAAAGTATTAAAACAAACAATATTAATTATGTAATTGAAGTATGGAAGTAATAAGAATCATAATTATTAATTACTACTCTTTGCTTATATAACTTTATTTCTACTTTTTTAAGTTTTCTATTCTACTTAGATATATAATTAATCACATATACATTTTTATTTATATTTTTATTATTACTTTAATTTAAAATAATTTACAATTTTTTACATGTATTTATTTGGTTGATTTTCATATCTATATTATTTTTTTATTTCATTCTTCGCTTTTATGTTACTATTTTCCGAATATATTATTATATGCAGTTTCAATATTCTTATAATATTACACTATGCATTTTCATCAATACTACCTATATTATTTGTTATCTTCTTACGTTTCGTGTTTTTTCGTACTTTCGTTTAATTATTCTTGTTATTGTTATCTTGTTTTATTTTTGTTCTTAGCCCTAATAATGCCTGAAATTCTGGCCGAAATGTTGGCACAAATAATTTTTTTATTTATACACATATAAACCTTTTTACTTATTTGTGTTCTTCACTGACAGCACACCCTTCTCATCAGAAACAAAAAAAAAAGTTAACAAATAAAAACAACTAATATTTATAGAATTTATGAAATAAATAAATGATTTATACAATGAAAAAAAAAATAATAATAATTGATAAATTCACAGCAGACGAAGTTGGATTTCCCACCTTTTAAGCCACTACACCATTATAACTTATAACTTCGGTTTATCACCTCTAGAAAAAGTTTTTTCCTATTTATTTATTGCTATTTAAAATTTTTTAAAAATAAAAATACATCTAGTAAATTTCATGTAAGATCAAAATGGATTGATACAGGTATGTAAAGAAACTACTCGTTGGTAGTACTTCAATTATATTTCTACACTAGAGGTCTTGAAGCCATCTTATTTTAGGTGCCTCGGAGGACTCTCAGGAATAGTAGAAGAAGCAAGGTTAGAAACTAGCGGGTTCTGGTGATTTAGAAAAATTTAAATTAGATTTTTTCTCCATCTATAGTTGTGCTTTACTTAAGAGGCTGTGCCTACTATCCGCAGGGGATTATCCGAAGACTGGCCAACTGTAGGAGATTAACCAAATTAAACAGCCACCAAATGTTGACACTCGCCAAAGGAAATGGAGGGTATTTCCATTTGTCGTGGCGTTCGGTCCCTTTCTCCTTGCGGAGGTCGCAAACTGGTAATGATCACAAACCTGGTGCCATATGTGAAAAATTAAAATCCATATGTTTTGTATGAATAAATACATGTTTGTATTTATACAACTGAACTAGCAGGGTCCTAGTCCTGTAGACAGTACTTGGTCTCATTTCAATGACTTATTATACGTTTTAACTTCTAATATAACGCTAATAGTAGTCGCCATCATGAAACTAAAATTATTAGAGTTTGTGTTTGTATATACTTGTATTTATGGTCTAATAGATCAGCTTTCCCCAGAAATCCAATATTTCCTCCCATCGAAATTGGTTTATCTATAGATTCAATGTTTAATCCTGCTGTTTGTAATCATCTGTTTATTTAATAAATTATCACTAAATTCCTTCATATTTCAATTTTATAGTGCGCTATTGATATCAGTTCATAACTCGCCTCATGCTAAGTGTGATCAAATTAATAACGTTTCTAATATTCTTTTTAGAATAAGACAAATAGTTTATTTTAGTTTTATTCTTAGAAATTACACTTCGCGTAATGTTATGATCGTATAAATCTACTTTTCATCGGGAATTATTCGAAAGTATTTTAGCTAAAAATGTTTTTAAAATGTTCTGCAAGCTCTATCATTTTCTTTTTCTAAACTAATCCTATTTCGAAACAATACATGTTTCGGGCTATAAGATTCGAAAAATCCAATGAATTTAGGAAATATTTGCTTAATTTTTTTTAATAATATAAATATTGATTTCGGGTACAGTACCTTAAAATAAATCACAAGTTTCAGAATTCTAACTTTAAATTGGTATTTTGGTCCTACTATGAAGTGTCCTAAATCGCTTTTGGTGCAGTAGATCAAGACGCATATGGTGAGCGCGTTGAGGCGAGGATTTCTGAGTACTTGGTTCAGAAGAATGTCGGTTCAATTCCCACCTGTATCTATCAATATTTATTTTTCGGCGGCTCTGATATAGTTAGAAATGTTTTATTTCTTCTCAACTATAATGAGAAGAAAGGCTTCACCAAAATCTGTAGGATCTTAAAACATACCGAATTCACTCATCAGGATTTAACAGGTAAAACTTTAATAGGTAAAATCATGGTCAACATTCTACCGCAACAGCCGCAGGGAGGAAGTTGCTCTTACCCGCTTGAGGATAGGTCATACTCTCCTCACGCCCTCTCACCTGATTAGAAAACTGCCACCTCCAACGTGCAAATATTGTCAGTTCATTCTTACTATTAGACATATTTTTGAAGAATGTACTCACTATTTGTCAATAATAAACAGGATAGGACCGACCCCAAATTTATCAGAAGCTCTCGCAGATGAGGAAGCTAAAATTACATTAGTTTTTTGAATTTTTAAAAGAACATCGTCTTCTTTCTAAATTATAACTCCTCGATAATTATAATCCTATACTATAACACTTCGATTTTAATTTTTTTTTTTAATTTATTTTTTATTTTATTTTTTTTTACTTTTACCATGCCATAGGCGTTGATGAACCTTTAAGCAACAATCATCGGGATTTAATAAACCAAGGTTACTGATCGATATCAGTGTTAGTTAACGGTATAGCAGAGGTTATTCTGTAACATCCACTCGTTAGTATGTGATCTGATTCATCTGAGTAGAAACTGTAGCCACCAAGAGGGACCTAAATCCTCTAGAGCGGAGTGGCTTCGGGGTGAGGAGTTATGGAAACAAATAAGGGTAATGTTATGGCGATGACGAAGGCTGTAGAGAGAGCATTAGCATGCACACGAGAGAGCACTAATTAGAAAACCGTTTACCAGCGGTCTATGTGCCCCCTCCCCCATTCTCCCCCTCCTGCCACCCCTACAACACTAATACCTTTAGTAGCTCTAATGAATTCGGCCCTGTCACGAACGGCTCCACCTTGCCTTATGTGAGTGTCATATACCCCAACTCAGTTCGGTTCATTTGGTTCCGAGGCATTGGTTAATATCACCTTAAGCCACCCTCCACCCCTCTACTACAGAGGCATTAGTGAAGGTGCTGTCCGAGGTATAAGCATTATTTCAGAACATTGATGAGGCCGCTTCGTTGGAATCTTAATTTCCTTATATTATGTAACATTAAAAGGTCCCAATCGAGTGTATGACAACTGTTGTGAGGTGAGATTGTGCCAGTCTATGATTACCTTCGCGATCCCGATGTGGCTCATTCTTAAACTTCTCACTTTCAAGCAAAAACACTTCTAATTAATTTTGAGTGTGTTTTTAATTAAAAAGTAATCCATCAAGAATTGTTAAAAAGTAAATAAAAAATCTACATATTTGCAATGTTTTGAATATAAATTATAAACTATTCAGACACTACCTGAGACTGAGTAGAGAACATGATGTAATAATTAGACTAGGCCTTCTCAATGCAGATGGGCCTCTTAGACAACCAACCTCCCTATTTACAATTACCTTCAAAGCCAATTATCGCGTGTCGCCATCTCAGGTCACACTGAGATACCTCCATCAATCCAGACAATATTATTCTAAAATATAAATCTCGAATTTCAAACGTGCAAGAGAAAAAGTAATTGACCATTACGGGTAAAAAAATTGTAGGATTCTTTTATAGAAAAAAAAGAAGAAATGTAAACTTCTGAAAGAATTGAATTAGCCTCTTCAAAGGGTTTTTGAGCTGTCTGTTTTTTGATGGTGATTTTTGTTCATAATTAATTTACATATGTACACAGATTAGATCTAAAATAACTGCATAATTAAATAACTATATAGTAATATAGCAATATTTTATCATAAAACAACAGGACTTTAGACATTTTTCAATAATCACTTCAGTGAAATATCATTTAAGGCTGCCTCGACCGAACATAAACGTAATAGGTACTTATGGTACATGAAAACAATTAAGTATCTAAAACTAATCACAATAAACTTCAGCATTTATCTTTCCAAGCATAGAAGCTTATAATAAGTTTTATGTTGGTCAGCCCGAAATTTTTTTTTCAAATGATCGGTAAATTGTCCCTAATTTCTTGTGGAATGTGAATCATCGAAGTTAATCATCTGGAATCTATGTGATAATTTTTATA
>NW_027114392.1:0-6439 GCF_000696795.3 Halyomorpha halys | reverse complement strand
ATAATGTTAAATAAAAATAAGTGCCAAGTGAAAAGAGAAATATAGTCTAAAAAATGTACAATAATAAAACTGGTGAAATATTTAAATATATGTAAAAAAAAAAACAAGGGAAATACGGACTAAAATATGTAAAAAAAAATCGGTCAAATATTTAAATATATGTGAAATAAATTTTCTTTAAAAAATGGTAAATACATCACTAACTAAACTCTAGTTAAAATCCTATCCTTATTCACCATATTAAAATTTGAGCATTGCGTTCCATGTATTTTAGAGACACATATTCGTCATGTCCTTAAGAAAACGTTGATCCTCATTTTTTATCTCGTTGTCAGAGATGAATCGCTTTCAGGTCAAATGTTCTTTCGATTCAAGGAATAGGCGACAATGGAAAGGGTACGTTGTAATGTTTCACATTTACTCTGATCCTGGAAAGCATAAAGTCCATCTCCGACACGTTCCTATTTAAAGATTAAGATACAGTTGCCATGAATTTACCACTAGATCTTATTTGTTTTTTCGTTGACTTCGTAACAATAATAAACATGGAACACAATTCAATGCATTTTCAAGCAAGGACACAGGCAAAGCCGAAATGATGCACCTAAAAAAATGTTGAAAAATAAACTAACCTTCATTCTTTAAAAGTATGTTAATTTTATAGGAAATGAGTAGAATATAAAATTTCAAAAAAAAAAAGAGACCTCACTTTTGGAATTACACCGTAAATACTCCAATCAAATTTAAAATAATTCTAGATATAAAATTGGACTTAGTAACCATCATATAATATGAAGTAGGAAATGTAGTATAAATGGGAAAAAATTGTAATTTCAGGAGGTCTAACGTTGTTGTAGTTAATTCCACTGGATGGGTGTAGCTTTCAGTGGCTGGGTTTTATGGTAATAACTCTAAGGTTACAAAGCCTATCAAGTATCCTGGAGAAAAATTGTCTCTTCTTTGTACGAGGAGTAGGGCGTGGGCTTTGTATATAGTAATGCTATATCAACGCTCTATCTTATATTTTTACAAAAACGCTCTTTTCCTCTTAAAGTACCTCTAGTTCTTTAGTCCAGCTTTGAATATTATAAACTCTTAACATAGATTAATTTTTTTCTAAAATATTAAAACAATTTTATGTTTTACGATGCTTTTTTAACACTTCATTCCTAAAGAATTCATGTTTATTAGCGGACACGAACTAACCTTAGCTCATATAACTATGGTATTTGGTAACCATTGGTACCACTCTGAAAACGTTTTTACATAACAAGGTCTCGTGGCCACTTCTTCTCAGACGCTTCTTATTTTTTTTTTGTGTTTACCGACATTCTGAAGCAATCTTTTCAAAAATATGAAATAGTTTTAAAATTGTATGTTTAATACTCCATTCCATCGAAAACGTCAGACGTTTTGCTTATGTCATTTGCTATATTGAAAGTTAAAAACTTGTAAAAAAGAGGCAGCCATTTTCGCCTTACTTTAAATAACTAATCCTGTCATTTTATGTTTTAATAATACTATTTCAATATTAATATTATATAATCCCGCCCTCCGTGGTTGTCTTACTCAAGTTTGAAACAAAAACTTATAGAGAGTATAAGTAAATAACATGTCGATGTACGACATGTCACAATCACAAAATAGCAGAGATCGTAACATGTAAAGTATAAAAAGTCTCTTTTTAGCGATGGCCTATATCACCTTTGAAAAATTTACTTACCTATGAGAATAGGATGCTTTAAGATAGTTAAATTGAGCTATATATAAAAATGATTTGCAATCATGACATGAAAAAGTATTTTATCCTCCAAGTGATCACATAACAAATATTTTATTACTTCCGAAAAAAAAAATTAATTAATTTTTTTTAAATCGTTTTGGAAATTTTTAAGTAAGTAGAGGATCCATATTTCCTAGAGTTCATACACCCACATTCCATCTTCATATACACATATTTCTAAAAACGAAATTCAGTCTGTAACAGAAGTAATTGGAGATAATTTTCCTAACAGGTTCAACTATTGGTACATTTACCCAAGCTAGTTTCCAAACAAACACTGAGGCACATCACCTGCCCAATGATTGCTTGCATTGGCCGCAGTGCATATTCAGTGAGTATATCGAATGCAGCTTGAGAGGACAAATAAGTTACGCAAACTGAACAAATTTGTCACCTATGGCCCACTTCCTAAAACAATAGTCATGCTATAGTCGCTATTTATTTAACTCCACCGATATTGTTTGCGTCAAAGCTCAGTCGTAACGTTCGATAGAAGTCTACGGAACTCTGCAATGGTTCCAAGAATCGTTCTCTAGGTAACGAATCGTTAATTAGCTTGTTAGACTTGGATGAATCCCTCTCAGCAACTCAACGATCCAAAGGATTATTATACAAATTAACCGAGTTTGGAATATTGAGGTTAATGAAGCGGTTCAAATCATGATCAACATCTAAAAGGATATTGAGGAAATGTATTTAGGAAGAATTATTTCACATAGGAACAATCATTTGAAGCTAAATGCACCTGGTTTGAAAGAAACCAGTTTGTATAAACTGTTAGATGGTAATACTTTGAACTGCTGAATAAAATTTGATTAATTATAAAAAAATATGCTATATTATATCATACATTTTTACATTCACTTACCTAAGTATGGTATAAAATGATTATAAATAAAACTTACCGATTCTCATTGTTTGGAATAATAAACTATAAATATAAAATATATGAAAATTTAATGAATAACAAAAGGAGGATAAAAGAAAAATAGAGACATATAAATCGAATAGGAAAAAGCCAAAATCGTCCGATCTTTACCGATTGGCATTACGGCTTAGTTATCTTTTTGTTAAACTGCTCATAACCTGGCAGGAACAAAATTTTTATTCGTCACTTCCACCACGTGAAACCCTAAAATACGAATTTTTATAGTAAACATTTTTTTTTTTGTTCATATTTATTGTCTTATCCGTTTTTTTTTTCATAAATTAAACATTTTTATTATTCTTCTTTACTAGTATAATTGCTTAAATAACTAATTTACCGAGAAATTTAATAATTTAATAAAAATTCAAATTTGTTCACATTCTTCATTGCAATTAGGGGCCTCTCTAACCCTAGTTCCAGATTTTTTATAATTAAATAGAATATTTTGTTATTTAAAATATTTTTTTACACAGTAAATATTCTATTAGCTGTGATAAACTTTTTTTAAAATTCACTCGTCTATGTATATTATTGTATCATGAAACATGGAAGGTATCGTTATTTTCTTTTTTTTTTTTTTTTTATCATTATATTTTTTTTTTTCAATCGTTGTTTGTTTTTAGAAAATATATTTTAATTAGTGGGTGTAGTACGGCGGGAACGCGTGGGAACTACATTCCTACTGTGCTTGGAAAATACTAGAGTAACTATTAAAGTAGTAAATTATTTAAATTGTATTGGGCTGTGATAATACCTGCTTACTATTTTACAGTTTACTACTAGTAGCATAAAACCAATATAACCATTTGACTATTTGGTTCTTTGAAGCTAAAAATCAGTGAGCACTTTAGAAACCACCTTGTAAAGGGGTAGGGGGCATGTTAGTCAGTTCTCAGAAGATGAAGCGTTCGCACACAGTAAAATTTAGAACTACGCCACTGATTTTAAAATATTATTTTTTTTTTTTTTGTATCTACTTTAAGGCATTTAAAGCCCAGTTTTAATTTTATGTAATATTATTCTGAAGGGGATTATCGCAGACTATTATAAAGAATATTGTTATATGTGATATATTGTTAGTAGAAAGTTAAACATTCGTATCTGCTCATTTCTAAGAGCATTTGTGTTCGAATTACCATACAAGAATAAGATATATTCTATATCTATATATACGTCACATATATAGTTTGGTTTTTTTTGCATTATAATGAGAATAAAAAAAAAAACTACTTTAAGCATAATAACAAATTTAAAGTGGTTTTCTATACATAAATATCTTTAATAATATCTCTTAGATTTTTAAATAAACTAATTAAAAGTTTAAACTGTTTTTTTAAATATTAAGAATATTCTTCAACAATGTTCTTAGCATTTAAACTGTTTTTTTAAATATTAAGAATATTCTTCAACAATGTTCTTAGCATTTAAACTGTTTTTTTAAATATTAAGAATATTCTTCAACAATGTTCTTAGCATTTAAACTGTTTTTTTAAATAATTCATTTAACTAAAAACAACTTTTAATGGTATTTTCACTATTGGTGTCTCGAGTATACGACTTAGATGTAATCCTATTTTTCATTTGTTCATATTACCTACGTTTTGTAAAAAACTCTGTTATTAAACTATTGGCATGACTATGAGAACATAAAAATCTCGAACGTTGCAACAGTACAGTTGTTTAATTTTTGACTGAGCTTCCAGATCGTCAAATGTGTGTGTGTGTGAGTATAAGAGGATAATTAAAAACATTTCCGAAGTGAGACTCATTTGTAGAGGGCGGTTATACTGGAAGAGTGGGGGAGAATTCCCATTAGACCGGCAGACAAATGGGACAGTCACCTACAGAAAAAAAAAAAAGTGAAGAAAAAAGCACTTCACGCCGACCTGTCTTTTCAAGACGAAAAGTTTTCGGAGTGAACAGTGGCCGAATGTAAAAGGAGGCACAATTAATTCTTGACGAGGGTCACCCTTCCATATTTAGATTCAGAGAAGGAAGAAGTTTTATTAACAGCTCAAGAGGCTTGAGATAAACATAAAAATCAAATATATCTGCCCGAGGATGGCATCAGGTCCTGGCAAAACTGAGGCAGATAGTTAAAAACCAGCCTCCTCCTACCCCACAATCCTTCAACTAACCCATTGGGCTTTCCCAGAACTCGATGAAAAAGATAATGTCATTTTTCAGAAGTATTTATGTCAGTATTTCTACTAATCTTCTTATTTTACTAGCCATGTATTGTAATTTGTTTTCAACTAATACAAAAAAAAAAAAAAAAAAAGTAATCGCCGATGGTTCAAACAGTTACTGTGGAAACGGTAGATGTAGAAGTCAACAACATACCGTGTATATTAGAAGATACATACGCATGGGCATACCCAAAGGGTGGAAGGACGGGGTAGCTCCCCCCCCGGAATGAAAAAAAAATTATTAATTTAATAAAAAATATTTTTTCCTAGCAAATACTGATGGTTTTAACTAATAAAGCACAGCGACAATAATATATGATGTTTTAAAAATTTTGGTTTCTTCCGTGCTGAAATGTTACAACATAATTGACTATGACTTGCCCCCCCCCCCTTAGTTTTAATCCAGGGTACACCCTTATATATTATAATGCTACTTATTACATGCTTACACCAAAAAACTTAAGTAGTATTAGGGAGTTGATAAATTGAATTTGAGACTTTATAATAGGAACACGGAATCGTTCAATAATTAGCTTCCCCACAGTTGTTCAATTATGAGCAAAATTTTATGTTTCTAATCAGTTTAATTTAGTGTTGGGAGAAGATATTATGAAGACTGTATGAAGTAAATTGTAGGAAGATAGTCTGGGTGGCGGTCAATAAAGGTTTCAAAATAGAAAAAAAAGAAAACTATTTATTGTTAACCAACGTTTCAGAAATTTCTGTTTCAATTTGTCAGCCGACGATGAGGCGCCAAACGTTGGTTAACAATAAATAGTTTTCTTTTAATATTTTGATACCTTTACTAACCGCCACCCGGACTATCTTCCTACAATCAGTTTAATTTAGATTTTTATAAATGTTTACAAAAATTTAAAGAGTATTTGGCGAGTTTAGGTTTCTGGATTTTGGCATTTATACACATTTCGGGTTCTTACTGCACGATATTACCCATTGAGTTGCATAATTTCATCACTCATGTTTTATTTGCATCACTTAATTTTCTTTTTACTAGATTTAAAAAAAAAAAAATTTGTTCATATTCATTTTTTAAATATATATATATATAATTTTCTTTTTATTCATAAATATTTATTTCCTATAATTTCTGTTATATTATATTTAGTTTACTTTTCTCATATCTCCCCTACAGGTTACCAATTTTGTTTGTTTAATAACCGAATGTTTATTCTGATGCGTCATAGTTTTAAAAATTTCGAAATAATTTGTTGATATGTGTGTATCTTATAGATTTTAGTACATTTATAATTTATATTCTAACCTTTTTTTTTTTTGGTTGGCTCCACAGACCTTGTAGATCTTTGGCAGCCCGGACCAGCCTTCTCCACGCCTGCCTATCTTGGACAACTGTTTTTCAGTTTGTTGCATGCAGCTCTTTCGCATAGTTTGTTGATTCTGTCTATCCATCTACCAGTATATAATCCTAATTGTTTATTTAAATTGTTATTTTTTGTAATTATGGAATTCCACATTTTTTCTAATATTTGATAGAGAAAAAATATCTCAAAATAATATATA
>NW_027114391.1:94412-112454 GCF_000696795.3 Halyomorpha halys | reverse complement strand
ATTGAATCGATGTTTTGCGTTATATAACGGGTAGTTTTGGCATTCCGCCGGTTTGTTTGGATAATAGTATTAACGTCATATTTAACGGTTCTAAATGCAATTAAAAATCTAATTTGATAATAAAATAGTTTTAATATTCAATTAAGCCTGATTTCCAGTCCTAGCTTACCGAATTACTATTTTAGTTCTCTTAATAAACTCTACAGATAACTTACATATACATACTGAATACCCACTCAGTATTAGTAGCATTTGTTGAAACATAGTAGAGTGTGTCTTGTGATGACACATATTTGCGAATTAATGTCAATATAATTAAAGAGTACATTAAGGGTGTGGTGTAGTTGATAGACGGTTATGCGCGAGATAGTGTTAACGATTCTATGAACGTTAAAATCTAGTCTTTTAATTAGTTTTCGTTCGTCGAACATCAGTATTTTTTAAAAAGTATTTGAGAAATATTATTCCCACCTATCGTTTTGTTAACATCAATTACGTGTCAAACACTGTCCTAATTTTTTATGGTTTTCATCATTTTTATTAGTTTATAACCTACTCGATCTTTGCAATTGAATCTCTTGTATTTTATTGGATACGTTTATGTTCCTATTGTGAAATTGAATTATTAACTAAGCTATTTAAGTTGGACTGTTTTGACTGAATGCACTGTACACTTGATTGATCTTAAAAAGGCAAGAATCATTCACCATTATATATCATTACTAATTTGTCTGTTTCATCAAATGATAGATTTAATATTTTTTTTTTTTTTTTAGATTGAAAATGGTTCATTATAGTGAGTCAACTAATGTTTCTGCTCCTATCACTGGAGGACAATTAGATATCTATAGAAAACTATCATCATTCAATTTACAGAATATGCGAATAGCAATTGAAGATCCTGAAAGAACAGCAATTAAAGTAAGTAAAACAATTTTTAATACTATTTCTACATCTTGATTAGAAGATTAATTGTTTTCAATAAATTTGGTTTAAATGAAAAATTCGGGGGGAAAAAAATAAGGCTTAGGTTGATACCCAAGAATAGACAATTATTATTGAGTATAAAAACAAAATGAAATTAATATCACACAGATTAGTAAATGTATCATTAGTTATATTAAAATCATTTATGAGAAGAATTCTTACTTAATAATAATGCCGAGGAGGTGATTTAATCAAGATCTTATTCAGCCATCAGGTTTTTTCTCAAATTAAGGATACCCAATTTGTTGAGGCTGGTTGAGCTCTCAGGAAGGCTCTTGGACACACAGAGTTGACTCATGGCTAATATAAATAATTAAGTAACAAACACAGAAAATTATACTACAATCTCCCAAGTTATTTTTATAATTGATAACTGACATGAGGTGTTTCTTGTTTATTGTAGATTTAATATGAGGAGAAGCTGGTTGGGGTGGGAGGGTGCTGTTACCAATGAGTAAAACATATTTTATTTGTGTCGAAGTTTCAGCCTGAATTTCACTTCATTTAACTTATCCCTGAAAATAAAAAACGAGATAACACAATTAAAAAAAAAAAAGTATATGTATATCAAACAAATTCAGACACATTATAACAAGAAGTTAAGTAGATAGTATATGATACTAACAGAAGATAAAGTATAGTATTGTAGAGGGAAGAATTGTACATGACTAATATTAAAGATAAAAAGTACATAAAGTAAAAATGTAATCAATATTGAAAAAAAAAAAAAAATCAGTATTATATTTCTTCCCATTGTATCATGTATATCATTTTATTTTGCACCTTTCATTATTTTAATTACATGAGCACTTCACTTTCTGATTTTTATCAGATATAAGAAAAAAAATTAAATAATTTTTTTTTCTCGTAATTATGGTTATTACCTCGCCTTTTTTTAAAAGCGATTTTATGAAAGACTGAAATTCAGACCGATACATTAGCATAAACAAAATAAATTTTACTTATTTGTACATCATTACTTATTGCAGACTTCTTTACTGAAATATATTAGGAATTATATTTGATTAATTAATTAAAAATTAGTAAAGCCATGTGACAAAATATTATTGGTGACAGTACACAAGTGTCACTCCAACATTCTAGGTGAACATATACTCAGTTATATGCTATGATCTATTTTTTTGGGTTATAACCAAGTATCTTTCTCTTTTACTATTACTACTTCAATTTAACGCAGGTCTCTTTTAGTTGAGGTTACTATTAAATTTACTTTAACACGAGTCAATTTATTGTGTTAGTACATAACTGATATCAATGGTCAATCATTCTCATTTATTGTATGTGAGTACACTTACCGCCTTTTTGGATTGACAATTGTGATCTATTAATAATTATTTTCTATGTTGTCAGCCATAGATTGATTCTTGGAGCTTAAAACCCATCTAAGGAACACCCAGATTCTGTAAATTAGATATCTAATGCTTTTATGTGTTGGAGTTAAATTCAACATTTGGCTATGATGCTGGACAAATCACCTATTTGAATAATCATTGGTTTACAAACTAATTTTCCAAGTACAGAATCTGAGGAATTTCATCTGTTGTTGTGCTATAGATTTTTTTTAGTTTATGAATGATATATTTTATCACATTACCTATTGTTGAATTGTGGTACCTCATAAGTTCAGAAAAATCTTTACACCATTTGAAAAAAAAAAATCTCAATATAGCATTCTAGAGACATCTCAAAGGAATTTTTGAAGTAAGGAAAAATTATATAAGCATCCTTCATAACAATTGTGGACATGAGATACCTCTAGAGTGATGTGTTAATTTAAAAAAAAAAAATTAAACAGTTTAAAAATTGTATTGTTAAATTATTTAGACTTACGAGGTATAATAGTGATAATATATTTATATCATGTTATGTATTATACATTTTATTATATTGTATTTAAAACTATTCCTCAGTGCATCAAATTTATTTGATCTCTAAGATTTTCTTGATTAAACAATACTACTTTACTACTACTTGTTATATTTCAACATCACTACTGGGCATATACTTAATCATATTCAATGTTTTATTGTATTTTTTTATTTCTTTATTACCTGATCGGTCTGGTTCAAAATGTTAATTTACCTCTTTTCTATAACTTTTGTCTATTTTTACTTTAATTATTTTGTTATTCCTCAGTAATTTGACTTTTTGGAAGTTGTCTATGTTTATATGAACCCAAAATAAATTAATAAAAAGATTTATTCTTTGTAAAATCTTTATATTTAATGTTTCAGATGAAAGTTTGGTCCTATCTCGAATCCGATCCTGCTTACTGGCCTAACAACAAAATCCTGAATTCTGATGAAGAAAAGCACAAGACAGCTAAACTGCTTGAAAAGTTCAGAAATTCTCAACTATTCGATAATATTCACAGTTGGGATTATAAAACTAGGGTATATTTTTCTTAATTTATTTATTTTTTGTAATTGTGAAAAAAAAATTCTAAAAATGTATTAAAATTTTCAGACAAGGTATTTAATTACACTTAATCAAGCTGTCGAGATGCTGAATGCCAATTTATCCATAAAATTTGCGCTCGGAGTGTCTCTGTTTGCAAATGCTTTGCTATGCCTTGGTACTCAAAGACACTTAAAATATTACAAAGATGTATGGAGCGGAAAGGTATCTAGTTCTGCTTTGTTCAATTCATCTTCAATTTTTATATCTTTACTTATATTTAATGAGATCAGAACCATTATTTTCTAGATACTTAGTTGTCTTGCTATTACCGAACTGTCTCACGGAAGCGATACTAAGCGCCTGAAGACAACGGCCACTTATGACCACCTCAGTAATGAATTAGTTCTCAATACGCCAAATATTGGTGCGGCTAAATGTTGGGTTGGAAATTTAGGTAATTATACTTTAAATATAAATGATAAGAGTTGTATTGAAAGAGGGTTTATTTCCTAAAACTTTATTTATATTTGTTTTCAAGAATCCATTTATACCCTTTTTTACTTCTTGATTATTTTTGATCATTTGAACAATATTTCGGGCTCCTCTGCCCATTAAATAAATAATAATATATAATGGAAATAAAAATATTTCCGATTAACATATAGTTAAAATAAGCACAGGCTATATTCCACCTTAATAAAAAATTTTTATATCCATATTTACTTTCAAAGATTCAATATTTCAATATATGATGTATATATATTATAGTCTGTTGTTCACTAATTTATGACCATTTACAAATTTAAAATGTTTCTTGAAATTGAGCCAAAATATCTTAGTAATTGTTGTTATGTTTGTCCTTACCTTATTATTAATTAAATTAAAAATCATTTTTATATATTCTCAAATGAACATAAGTCCTAATTTTTTCATTAACAAGCTTATTTTTTTATTATCTGAAACTATTGCTCTCTTTTCAAACAATGTTTGCCTAAAACAGTTTTTCAAGTCAAAAATTATTTCTATTTCAAGTAGTTATTGACATTTATATGTTATTATTATATTTATAAATTATCTTTTCAAATGCACTTCCCTCGCACTTTATAAAGTGAAAAAGGGTGTAAATTGATTCCTGAAAATAAATATAATAAAGTTTTAGGTAATTTATTTTTTATTTATTTATATTAAAATGATATAAGGTGACTTTGTTATACTGTTTTTTATCTTGGATCCAAAGGATATAAATGTTGTACCATTTTCACCAGTTCTTTTCATTCCTTAGAGGTTCTAGAAGGTTTCAGGACAAAGAACTAATTTTTTTTTTTGTGAATTTTTTTCAATAATCAATCAAAATTGAAGAAAATGTTGCTAATTGTATTTCTGAGTTTAAAAAACCCTTGTTTTAATACCCCTCTTAGAATCAATAGTCTGAACCTGAATTAAAGGAAACAATAGTAGGATACATAAAACATATCTTGTTGGTTGAAAAAATATTTATTTTTCAATTTGGGTCATAACCTAAAAACACAATGTGGGTCCTATCCCAGGAACAATAAAAAAATGAGGGGCCTACCACAGGAACAAATTCACTCGTTTTTTTCTTAGCCTTACTTGAATAGCTTCGTCTCTTGAATGTTGAACTCTCTTTTGTTCAGTATAATTTTTGTAGTAACATCCTCCTAATTTCTTCTTATAGACACGAGGTATTTCATTACACTATTTTCTGGTAAAAAAGAGTGAAAATATGGTCTATTACCAAGTAAACAAGTTTGTATCAAAATAAAAAATGGTGTACTAAAGTCTCCCCATAAAACACACATGTTTTGATATTTAATTATTGTAAAATCATGGAATAACATTTTCTGTAATCTATAATCGGGATCCAATTCAGAATAATATTATCAACTATAAAAAATTACTTAGATGAACACTCCATAACCCTCAAGGACTGGGCAACAGAAGTTTAGAAGATTATGTCAAATGTTGTGTTATTTTGAAGGTACAAAAAAAATCCCTCACGATCATAAAAAAAGAAATGATGCCAATCCAACTGTTGGTATTGCTAGCGACTAGAAAGTAGAATAGTTTATAACTATTTGTTCTCTTTTTGACCGCAATCCTGACCATCTTCTTATATTTAAATTTTCTGGTCAACTATATATACAAATGAAATTAATTTGGAAAAATACTGGTACTTTTTATAATATGAAAAGAAACAAATCCACCTGCCCGTGGAGGCAAAATGCTGTAAGCAGAACTTTCCCAGTGCCAAGCAATATCCAACTAGAAACTGAAAAGCCTTTTTCCTAGTGATTTTCCCTGTTCCCTTTACCTTTACAGGAATATCTTTCATCTGTGATGTATTTATATTTCAGTAATAGGTGGGCCAGTTCTCTGTTATGAATGATTATGGACAGATTATATGATTATAATAAAATAAGTTGAACTCTAATGTCAAAAAATTAAGCCATAGTAACATTAACATTATATAATATAATTTAAGAATTTTTTTTTCCATAGGTACAATCTAAGAAATGAATAAAACATGGTATTATTGGGCTTTTTAGTTTAATTTAAGACCACCATTTATATTAATAAAAATATAATTTCTGAATTAAAAAATATATTTAATTTTTATGTGTCTTATTTTATTTCTTATATTATTTTTTTTAATTATATTTTTTCTTACTATTAATTTTAGTTTTGTTTGTTGCCACGAGTTTAATTTATTTTAAAATGTAAGTAAATATTTTCTTATTTTTGTCATTCTTATTACTATTTTTTTATTTTCTTTAAGGACGCCAGTCCACGCATGCTTTGCTATTCGCCCAGCTGATTGTTGACAATGTCTGTCATGGACTTCACGCTTTTATTGTTCCTATCAGAGACCCTGAGACGCTCATACCATATCCGAACATAACAGTTGGGGATATCGGAGAAAAAGCCGGACTACATGGAATCGATAATGGGTATTTTATTCGGTTCATAATTTTTTTTTATATATTTACTTTTTTGTAGTATCATTTTGTATTTATTTCATTTTTTATTTTTAGCTATGTAATATTCCACTATTACCGAATTCCGAAAGAATGTCTTCTAAATAAAATTGGTGACATTAATGAGAATGGAGAGTATGAAACTGCATTTACGAATCCACAGGAATTGTTAGGTAATTTTTTATCATATTTACAATTATCTCATACAATAAATAAAATTGAAAGTCTGATTGGATGAAGGAATATAACTGTAATGCATTTTGAAAAATTTCCTCTCTTTGCTGACATTAAAAAGCCTAGATCCTTGGTAAACCACATTTTTTTCATAATGAAGTGTTGATAGTTGACCATAGATTGATATACATATATATATATATATATATACTCCTTTTTGATAAAAAAAAAGTTGTTTTTTATGGATAGATGATTTTAGTTATGTTTTTATTTTTATATGACAATGTTCGATATTGTTCATTTATGTTGTCGGCGTTTTCTAGTCTTAGGCGGTTCTCCAGCCTGATATCCACTTTACAGAAGGCCCTCGACAAGGCATATTCAATAGCTAGTAAGGAAGAAAGGAACGGCCATGCCAGGGGATGAGCCCTGGACACTGAAGCGGACGAACTAGTAAGTTGATAAGGATACGTACAACTCTAGTTGTCGAGATGAAGCGGACGGACTAGAGCTGTGGAAAGACTGGAATAATTTCACTGGTTGCCGAGATGAAGCGGATGGACCAGTGTAACTGCTAAGGATTAGGTTACAATCTTTGTTGCCTAGATGAAGCGGACGGACTAAGATTGCTGGAGAGAAGGAGAGGAGATAGGCCAACATCTTGGGGGTGTGTACAAAAAAAAAAAACTCTTGTAAGGATACGATTGGCAATGAACCTTTCAATCTCAAGTAGAGTGTACGCCACCAGTGCTATGACTAGGCCTGGGAAAGGCTGTAGATCAAAGATCGAAGAGGGGAATTAGAGCCCTTTATTTATATGCCTTGTCCATGTTGCTGTGACCGAGAAGCGGTCGATACATGTCTACTTGAGATAGTTTCATGCATTGTTTTGGTATCGTTTATTAATCATTTTATCGACATCGTTAAGTGTTATGTTGCAGAAAATATTAATATATAGAAATAACAATATGTTTTTACGAAATGAAATAATATGTAAATTTGAGAGCTTCGGTGAGGCTCGAGGTGTTTTGTGTACTCTATCGGGTTTCAGAGGCACTCCGTACTCGCTGCCTGCTACAATGTCATTGAACCAAAAAGCAAGCTAACCAATTTTCATCAGTCAAATATGAAGTAAAAATACTTTATTCAAAATAAAGCCAAGATGGCGGCATTGTTCTGAAGTCAGTAGAATCACTGCCGTGTTGAGCAGATTCAAATATTTTTAAATATATTTATCTTCCTACCAAGATTTTAATTAAAGTAGATTTAAGAAAAAATAGAAGTCAAGAATAAATATTCATAAAGGAAATCATAAAAAAAAGCGCAAAACTGTTGTGCTACAATCGATGTTTACATCAAACATCTAAGCATCAGAATGATAAAGCTTTGTTTGGATCACTGTTTGTTTGGGCGAGGGGGTGACTGGACATTCCGGGAAACGAGGTTGTCTCCTGGAAGAGTCCTCCTGAGGCAGATCATCCTTAGTCTATAGTCAGTGGTAGACTTCTATAGAAAAAGAAGACACCAAAGAGTCATCCGAGAAGGATAAGGTACTGTTTGTTTGAATCACCGGTGGATGAGAAGGGAAAAGTTTTAGAGGACCAATGCTTTGTTTACAATTAGTGGGTGTTTTTTTGAGATAGAAAACATTGAAAATATCAGTCATCATAGAAGAGTATAAATTGGTTAGTGTTGCTCAACATATAATTAAGTATATTTATAAAAGTTTTATTAAAGTTAAGTGTTCTGATTGCCTAGAAAATCCGCCCTGAGATTCCGAGGATGGAGAGAGAGATCCTTTGGCTCAAAAATGGACAAAAAAAAATTTATTTAATTTGTTCATTTAATAAATTTGGACAGCATAGCTTATTGAATGAAGCAGTTCTATCCTAAGAAATAAGTACCTAAGAAACTGAATTTTTCCTCCTCATGCACCTATAAATAGGAGAGGTCTTCTTGAAAAATTATATAATAAAAATTGATTTTTCATTTTTTTCTACAATTTAAATTCATAACATAATGCCTTCATCCACTCTTCAGTTTCCTTTATTCATTATCATTCATATTTTTTTTAATGATAGGTGCTGCTCTGGAAAGTCTTTCTGCCGGAAGAGTGGCCATTTTGCAAGAATCATCCAACACTTTGATCAAAGCTGTAGTTATCGCTATTAGATATGCTGCTCAAAGGTTGCAGTTCAGCGATAGTGAGGGGAACGAACTCCCGCTTCTCGAGTACCAAACACATGTGAGAAAATATAATTTATTTTATATTATTTTGTAATCATGTGCTATCAATTTTGTTTTCATCAGTACTGAAGATTAGTATTCATTCTGGAAATTAAAAAAAATTATGTCCTTAGAATCATTAATTTTTGCTCGCATTTTACTTTTTAGACATAAAGGAACAAATTTGGTTCTGTGCCTATACTTCAATTTTGATGAAATTGTTCGAGATCGTGCGGATTGGTATCTATTTGGTCTCGTATATTTTACTGTTTATAATATTTCTTTTAATTTACCACTGTTAGACATAGCCTAAAGGAATCTGAGAAACAAAGTAATGTCATATTTAAATGATAATTTTGATCTGGTATCGATGCGGTCGATTTTCCAGTGTTGAGAGGAATTGCTCAATTTATGTTTAAAACCATGGATAAATGATAGTATCGATAATTGTCCGATATTATTAAGCCATCAGAATCCTTAAATGCTTGCTGTCATGATGACACCATAGAGTGTGGGATCAGAAAGATTATCCATGTGAAATTGTTTTAAGACTAATTAAAATTCAAATAAGTGATTAAAATTCAAAACTATTAAAAAAAAAGTGGGGGGGGGGTTTGTCCAATTAGGTAAACTCTGTTTATTAAATGAAAATATTTTGTAAAGGAGCTATCTATCATTAATATTAGCCTCAGTAAATCTTAAAAATTAATCGTTATTCAATTAAAAATGAATTTACAATTGAATTGAAATATAAAATAAAATGGATTAGGAAGAAAGGGAATGAAGAAAAAGAAGATACCATCCTCTCCTTGACAACCTGTCACTAGTATAGTGATATTATATATATGTATATATAATTGACCGTAAAAATTGATATATAAGAAGATGGTCAGGGTTGCGGTCAGAAGTGAAACAAAAATAGTTTACTACTATTTATTTTCCGTTTCGCCCCACTTTGCAGGGCTTCATCAGGGCTAAAAAGATACAAAATAAAACTATGATAAGATCTTTTTAGCCCTGATGAAGCCCTGCAAAGTGGAGCGAAACGTTGGAAAATAAATAGTTGTAAACTATTTTTGTTTCACTTCTGACCGCAACCCTGACCATGTTCTTATATAGCAATATTAAAATTAAATATTTAATAACTCAATATATTAACAGGCTCTAAATGGAGAGCTCTTAGTAACTATGTACGGCAGGCCACACCTCAGCTCAGTTGGTTAACATTTTAGGGATGAATTCCGTTTGATATTGTTGTGTTTCTTTAAAAATAATACCGTACTTTTGTTTTAAATTACTGACTTGTTGAAAACATTGTTTTTACAGCATGTAATTTTTTTTTTTAAGTTTTATTATTTATGTATATTAATTGAAATTGCATACATGCTTTGACAAAAGGATATTTTTCTATATAGAAATACAGTTATATGTATAAATATATATTTGTTTATTTTATCTTAGAATCTTAGTTAAAGAAAAATTCTGCAGTCATTGTTATACTCTCATTCTTACTGTTTGATATTAATAAGTATAGTTTAATTTTAGTGATTTTTTCTAGCAATGGCGCCTTTTCCCGTACCTGGCAGCAAGCTATGCTTTCAAATCATTTATGCATGATTTTGACGAACAATATATTAATCTTGTTGCCGATTCACGTGAAGGAAGAATCAACGTAGCTCATTTGGTGAGTTTTCATGTCGTTAATATTACTTTAAATTATTTATAAGCTACAATGCAATTTTTTCCCAATATAATAATCATATTTTCAGCCACAAATGGTGAAAGGTATTCATGCAATAGTCTGCACTACTAAAGCTTTGATAACTTGGACGACGCAAACTGCCATTCAGGAATGTAGGGAAGCATGTGGTGGGCATGGATATCACAAAGGTATTATATTTTATCCTTTATTTTATTAATTATAGGCAGATAAATATATAAAAATAATATTGTTGATAAGTGGGTGATGTCAGTATTTGGATTAATTGCAATTAAAAGTATTTATATTTAAATGAAATAGTGACATACATAAGTTAATTTAACTAATTTTATTAGACCTGGGCAGAATAGACTGCAAAAAGTTTTAATAAATGGATTTGAGGCTGTGAATTTGTGGTTTAGATTGTCCTTTATGATGGCCAGGTTGGCCAAAACATTGGACTTTTAAAGTATTTATAAAGAGTGTTGAGACTTGATTGGGTATAATTTTTTTTATTTAAATAATAAAACCAGTCTCGGACAAATTATGAGATTATATAAAAAATCTTTTTTTTTTGTTAACTTGAAAAATAAAATAATTTTGACTTATTTTATTGCAATATAAGTAGAACTAGGATTTATGATTGTTATAAAATGATGTTAGTCCTTTATGTTATACTTTCTGTAACAGCTGCAGGGTTTGGAGATCTAAGAAGCAACCACGACCCTCGTGTTACTTTCGAAGGTGACAATACAGTTCTGCTTCAACAGACATCTAATTGGATTCTTCGTTTATATTGTGATCCGGATTTGGACTCTGACATGTTTCCTCTTTCTGAAGTATCATTCTTAAAGAACAAAGATATCGTCCTGCAAAGAAAATATAATAATGACTCCATTATATCTGATAAAGGTAAGTTTCTTAATTTCTTTCCAATTGATGGGGGAAATATGTACCTTACTGGTCCCTTTTGTAATTAAAAAAAAAAAGTTTCAAAATGCCCTGTCATCATGCAATCCAAATTATGATATAAATAGATAAGTGAAACTAAAATTTCTTTCCTGAAAATGAGGGCTGAAAATCACCTATTGCATTTTTGTGACTTAATTACCCCGAAGCACCCTACGTTGATATTTCATCTTAATAATAATTATTTATTTATTTAGTTATTATGGAAACTTACGAATGGCTCATCTGTTGGTTATCTAAATCTACATTAGAAAAGATAAATGTTCTAAGAAAACAACAAATGGATAAGTTTCTTATCAGGAACCAGTCTCAAGTTTTTAAAGCACATACTTTATCCCTTGTTTTCGCTGAGGTAATTTTATTTTATTTTTATTTCTCACATTATGATTACTCACCTCTATGTATTTTATTTGAAATATTAAAACTTTACCCTTTTCAGTTCCTGATTCTCACTTATTTTATAAAAAAATGCAAATCCTGCTCTCATGACGTCGCACCTGTGATGAGCAAACTGTTTCATTTATACGGCCTTTGGTCACTACATAAACATCTTGCTGTTCTCTATCAAGGTAAGTACTGAGCCTTTAATTTATTTGAATTTAATAATTAAGAAGGCTTTTATAAACTATAATTTAAATCAATTGTTTCAGGTGGTTATTGCGAAGGTCCTTCTTTTGGAGAAGATCTGTCTGAGGCTGTTCTTCGTCTGTGTAGTGACTTGAAGCCTGAAGTGGTTTCACTGACTGATGCTATCGCACCTCCAGACTTTGTCCTTAATTCCATTCTAGGATGTTCTGATGGAAAGGTATTTCACATAGGTTCTTTTGATTTAGTAAATGTTAATTTAATTAGTTAAGTTCTTGTAGATTCAGAATGATAAGGATTATTTTATCCAGTGCAATAAATTAAATAAATAATAAATTCTGGTGCTGTGCTTTGTTTCACCAAAGATGACATGATCTTTGACAACTTAGAATTTTTGTTATCTATGTAAAAGATAGAGTGAAATAGTTAGAAGTAAACATGGGCACTTTTTAAATAATGTATTTATAAAATAAATTAAAGGCTTATCTCATGAAATAATTATTATTCGTTAAATGATTATTTAATGGAATAATCTCAATCAAGTAACCACCACTAAATTCCTAGGTTCAATCACTCCAGTCAGTATAATTACCCACCGACTGTGCATCTCATACTGTCGGATTATATGCCATCTTAAATACATTAATCAATCCACAAAATATGATTTTGTAGTTTTAATAGATTGTAGAAGTTTATTGTTATCACTAAATAATAACATAAACAGAAATAGCAGTGATACCTAAATGGAAATAATAAATAACATTATCTAGTAATAAGTGGAAATAAATAATATTTAAATGGATCAAGGGTCACACATGGATCCGAGATAACGAAGCAGTTAATAAAATGGCTAAATTAGCCATTACTACGGCCGGTAGACATTAAGTTACCTTACACTGATTATTCTGAAATAATTAAATTAGATCAGATTGGAAACTGGCAAAAACAATAACGGTAGATTCCATCAGGCAGTTCTATAAAAATATATTTCCTCATATCATTTGAAAACCATGGTTCTCACTAGCAAACATATGGAAAGACATCATAAGAATTTATATTAGACTTAAAATGAATCTGCCAAGTTTTCATTTCGTGAAATTGTCATAGAAATAAAAGTCTCGACCCCCTGGCCTAATTTGAACTGGCCGCTGCAGTGCCCAGGTTGCAAAGATCGACGCTCAAAACCCTGAGCTACACACAGCCCTATGTAGAATATAGTTAATTAATTTTTGACTGTATAGAATAAACCAATACAAAACAGGGAAAAAGAAAAGTAATAACAACTTCATAGAACTCCCCCTAAAGTGTTAAATATCTTAAAACTCAGGCTTTTATTACTTTTGTATTCAACAGTTCATATCTAATTTAAAGCCTTAATGAATGAACACTATTAAAAAAAGTTGTTAACATTATTAATACTTTTTTTTTTGTAAATGAGGGTATTTACATTATTATTGTATTTTTTTTTTTTTAGATTTATGAACGACTTATGGAAGCTTTCAACTTGCCCGATTCCTCGGCTAATTTCAACGAAGATAGTATCCTGCTACAATCCAAGTTATAAGATGGTACATGTACATGACGAGTGATGATTGGAATGGCAATAGATAAATATCACAGATATATAGACAGCTCTCATCAATTATTGCCGTTCTATAAGATTTATGCTGAGCATAACTTTAATAGGCAATGAGCCTTTATAATGGTATTTTTTATTTTAGTTTACTTTGTACGTAATAGAATAACTTAATGATAATGTTTACTTAAGAGCAGGGATCGAGAAAATAAAAAGTCCTGTTATGTTTATAAATTATTTTGGTTTTGTTACAATTTCTACTTTTCATCAGTTGTGAGTATAATACTTTTAACTTTGTATATTTGTCAAAACATTTTGGGTTATAGTAATAATTTTTTTTTTTTTAATTCAAACTTCTTTACAAGTTTTTTAGTAACTGTTTTTATTTGAGATTTATTTTCTCTCTAAAAACTTATGGTCATCTTGGTTTTTTTTATAAAAATATTGAATTAATGACAAAAAAAATTTCTATAAACAAAATCTAATAAGTTCTTCCTCAAATTCTCAATACTAAGTTTTAGTCCAACTGGTGTAAAAATACTTTCAGATAAATATTTGTCCTGCAAAAACATTTTTGTTCTAAAAAATATCCACCTCTGACTTATATTTATTTCATTGATTATTTGTAACTAATGTAAACAAAACATAGTTGATAATTTTTTTTTATTGATTTCCAATTTATTGTAATGATTAAATTAATTCAAATATTTAAAATTATTCACTCATCATTATTGATTAATTATTATTTTAAAAAAACCTCGATCCCTGCTTAAAAGTTTTCAGTATTTATGTCCATCGTATTTAGATATTTTCACAGTATAAATCTTGCTCTTTAGTTTTATGTATTACTGATACTTTTTACGATAGAATGCGTTAACAATCAGGAATCTTGAGTAATTTATACGATATTGTTTAATGAGATAAATTTGGCGATAGATTGCTAAACAGGAACTTTACTTAATGAATTTCCATAGTAATTTATGTGATAAAATGTGGCTGTACTCTTTTGGAAACAAGACGTATTGATTTGGAAAGAATCTTAATTCATAAATAATTGTTTTAGGATGCACTTATATAATTTAGATACAATCTAATGAATTTATTAGATATGTTATACTATAATAATAGTATTTTAAAAACTTCTCAAAGATGAAATTACTATTAAAACTACATGTGTTTTATTCAGTTAGCTCAATAATTCTTCATATATTAAGGCAGATTATTCTGAGATTTATGAATGTTTAATAATAAAAATATTAAAAAGATGAACTATGTACAAAACATACTAAATATCTAAAAAAAATTAAATAAATAAATGAAAACGTAAGTCAGCTTATAGTTCTAAAATAAAAAAACTTATATTGAGCTTCATTGGAAAAAATTTGATTTATCGAAAAATCCTTAGTAACATGCACTTATGTATGTGCGAATTAAAAACTATTATAGTTAAATTTTAATGGTCGAGAACATAATTTTTTTGATTAAAGAAAACAAAAATATATATATTTAAAATTTCATATTAAAAATTTTGCAATTTATGATTTAATTGTAGTTTTATAAATATGTGATTTGAATATATATTTTAAAGAAGCCATATACCAAATACATGTATATATTATATAATTAGATTGACTGACACGGTTTGTTTGAGATACCTCTTATAGTTATTGTATATGCTTTCTATTTTTATCACACCCCTAACCAAGTTCTTATTGTTTCGATACATATTTAATTGTAAATATGCAATAATTTTTTTTTTTTTAGCAAAAATTCAAAGTTATTGACTAAAATTTAATATATAGGGAATTTCGATGATGGATTTATAACATTCAAGGGGTCCTATTGTATATCAATCGTGACTGAAAAACTAAATTGTCTTCTTTTACTTTTCAACCGAAAATTTGATTACATGCTTCATGAGCTCTGGAAAATGCAATCACAAAAACTGGCAAAAATAATTGCATATTTTGCAGGATTTAAATTTTTACAAACAGATGCCAGTTTTAATAAGTAACAAAAATTTTAAAGCAAAAATATCAAGATAAAAGATTTTTGGATGAATTTTTAAAAATTTATTTTTATTGTGAATAATGTTTTAATTGTTAATTTTGTTTTTCATTTCCGTAATATGACTATTTTATTTTTGAAACAGAATATTAATTTATTGATATAAATGTGTTTCTCAAACATAAACCAAGTCTCTACAATTCGAAAAACGCCAATAATTCCAAAAACTTTAAAACTGTAAGGATTTTTCTGTATTAAGTTTTCCTATTATTTTTTAAAAACTGTGCCATAGAGATACTAAATGGTTCTCATTTTAAATGTTTTTATTTAAAAATCCGCAAAAATAACTTTTTATGGCAACAGCTGTTAAAGTAAAATAGAATTATATAAAATAATCCACCTAATTTTAGTTTGGGAAGTAAATTATTAGTTTGAAAACACATTAATTTTTCTTTTAGAGAAATTTATTATGTCAGAAAAATTTTTTCACAATAATTTGTCGCATAATACATAGTCGTTTATATCAATATTTATAACTTGTATATTCTGGAATGTAGTGTATATGCAAATAATACACACTGAATTATTTTGGTCATAGATCATCCTAAAATCAAATTTTTAACTTACAAGAAACTTCAACTTAACTATATCTACATTTTCCTTCATAAAATGTTCAAATTTTCTCCCAATACATTAGAAGTTATAAAGTTTCTTTTCTATTCTTAATTGTTTATTTCTGATTGTGTACTCCAACTAGAGTAGGAGGTTAGCTTAGTGGCAATTCAGATGTGTTTCCTTTGTAAATGACATCATTTGAGCTCCTTTGGTAAAATGGCCTTTTGGTGCGATGCCTCAAAGGGCTAGTTGCACCAATCTCCATTAAAACTAAGATTTGTTCAAGAATTTAGAAAAACTCAGGTAACTTAGCAACCTATTTTTTTATCCACAGTTTTGTTAACCAGGTTATCTGAAAATGATATCATTGCCAATCTTTGCAATTACTATAGCTAATAATATTATTAGCACCCAATAAACATTGTGGATCCAATTATATTTAAAATTGATTAAACAGCCACTTAAATTGATTAAACAGACCGCCTAAATCGCTGAATAAAGTCTTCACCAACCACTGTAAAGAATTATTTAGTCGAGGGCAGAATACTTTTTTTTTCATTATTGCCGGAGCAACTAATTCTTTGAAGTCTTTAGCATCTGTCAATTCATCTATTTTGATAAAATCCATTTTATTTAATTTTGAATGAAATGGAATAATACAATTAACCTTCAATAGACAATAGATCAAACTGGAATTATGGAAGGTTTCTTGTATGGTTACTTTCTTAACTGTAGATTTGCTCTAAATCTCAGTTAAACCGGTTATTATTGGCAGGTAAAGTTTACCACCAGATTTGTAGGTTAACTTTTCTGATGCAACGGATAATTATTGATTTTACCCGAGATTTAAGAAATTGTAGTTTGAACTGTGATGGTGTAATGATTTTATTATGTTGGTTAAAAAAAGATGTTTCATATTATTTACATTATAAAATTCATGCTACACTTTAAATTTATGGAACAAAAAAAAAAAAATTATTATTAGTTAAACTCATACTTAATCACATGAACTGCTTGATGTTAAAGTCATAAAATCATTCCAAACTTTATTTTGTAATGTGTGAATGTCAAATCACAAACCTTTAGGTTTTTTTTTCTATATATGCCTCAAGTCCTCTGCTGAGAGGAGTGGAGCTATAGCTCCAGTGTGGGAATGTCAGTTAAAGTTTAATTTAATGATTACTTTGAAATTTTCTTGATAAAACATTGACCGTCCACTACCAGATAACTCGTAGGTTTAGTTATTGTCTAGGGGATTCATTAAGATTTATCTTGAAGTTTTATCTGTTATTTTTTAATTTGCCTTATTTCACAATATATACAAATTTCATCTTAACTATATATATGGTAAGAAAAAAAACTATGAGGTAACTTGTATTGGCGCCAACATGCTAATATGGTTATAACTGAACATCAATTTACATTATTCAACAATTACGACTTCCTAAATCTTAAAAATAATTTTATTGATGAGTATCTGACTCGAGTATCAAGAGTATTAGCCTCTTGCCTTTCGAAAGTATGATCTCTCTAATTTAACTCGACTAACTTCAGTATGCAAAACATGACTCGGACAGTATTAGATATTCAGATCTTTTTGAGCAACGAGGGATTAATTATATATTTTAACATAAAAACAATAAAATTTGTTTAAGATTAATGATAAATATTTATTTAATTTATTTGGAAAAAAGTCATTCCAAATTTAGTCATATACTAGTCTATGTTACTCGAACGTGAATTGTATGAAAATAATTTGTGATTTATATTTGTATTAAAAAAAAAAA
>NW_027114391.1:89362-94192 GCF_000696795.3 Halyomorpha halys | reverse complement strand
AATAAAATTATATAAGAATACAATTTTTTTATTAATTTCATTTTATGTATATTTTAGTGACACTTCTGCCTTTTTTTTATAACTTTGGCCATTTTCATACTTCTTTTCCTTACTTGTTCATCCCAATCATCTCGCTTGAATTCTTTTGTATTATAAACAAAACTCTGGAATTATTCATCAACATTTATTCTTTTTAGGGGTTTTAATCTTCAACATATTAATTAAAATTACACTTAAAAGTCAGAGTCAATAATAATAATTAATTGTAAAATAAAATATTAAACAGTGATTACTGAAAACATTTATATGTATAAATGTATTCTTATATAGTTTTATTTTTTACCATTGCAAATTTAATGAGGTATTAAAAATAATTTTGATTGATAATTAATAATTTTTGGATGAATCCCGCTAGAAAAAGATGCTACAATTATAAAGTTGTTCATAAAAAAATATATTAAAGTAAAAAAACAAAAAACTGAATTATATAAAAAAAAAAAATCCACTATTTTGAACAATGAAATCAGCTGAAGGTAATTACAAATTCTCAATCAATTCAGTAAAGTTTTTAAACTTTTTTTTTAAAGAATATTGGTTGAATATAAAATTAATAATTTTTATCAGGATTGTTTAAAAATTTTACCCTCATACAATACACATAGTTTTTTATTATAAAAAAAAAAATATTTTATCTATGTATTGATTGTGTCTAAATGTTCTGATTAAGAAAGAAATTTAGAACACTGCTTAAAAAAATGGCAAAATAAATACATGATTGTATAAAAATCTGGTCTGTTGATATTTTCTTTTTTTATATTTATCGTAATGTTGTTTATGTGTCCTGGCTTAAATTTAAAATTATGCTTTACTTATTAGTGTGGTGATATTTATTTCATATTTTTATTTATATGGAATATAATTTTAGAAACTGCCATATTCATAATGTAACTCGATTTATATATGTTTTTGTATTTGTCATTATTGTCCTATTATCTATATGTGTATCTCATAATTCTTAATTATCTATTTAAAAAAAAAAGGCCAAATATTATTTTCAATTACTAATATTACCTATGTGCCTTTGAAATTTGAAAACGTAATCAGACCATTTCATCATAATTGTTACCTTTTTAGATGTGTATATTTTATGCAACAAACAAATTTTTACATGTTAATAAAAATTATTTTATGATAAAATCCCTGTTGAATAAATTTTCCCTCACCTTTTTTCCTTTATGGTGAAAGTTTATTGATGTGACCTTGAACTGTGAGACCCAGTTCCATGCTGATAACAGTCTAATCTTTTTATGGAATGATTTAACAAATTATAATCCTAAAATGGTTTATCTTTATTATCCTCTTTGAAAAAAAAAATTCAGAAATTCAGATTCACTATTTTCTAAAACATGGCAGAAGCTGAATATTATTTTATCGGAGTCGATGTCGGTACCGGAAGTGTTCGTGCAGCTCTAGTAAATATCAATGGTAAAATATTAGCTGTAAAGGTAAAACCGATCAAGACTTGGAATCCCAAACCGGATTTCTATCAGCAGTCTTCAGAAGATATTTGGCAAAGTTGTTGTGAGGTTATAAAGGTGAGTAAGAAAAGGTTATAATGCCTGCTTCTTTCTTTCAAAAGCTTAATTGTTTGACTTATTATATTTGATAAAATAGAATAAAACAGAATCCATTTAAACATACTAAGCAAAAGTACAGATAATTGCATACAATCACACATTCACAATAAAAATGTTATTGTTGATTGTTTTATTGTTAACTGAGCCTCGGGGTACAAAAGTGGTATAAGTCATTCTCATCAAAATAAACAATCTCTCTATTGTCTAAAACAGTTTTTTATGATCACCATGTAATATTTTATTTTACCCTCTCAGGGAATTGAAAACTCTATTATATAAAAAAAGTTTCTAGTGATCACCATGTAGTAATATTTCCATTACTTATAACAGACTCAGACTCGACTGAGTACAAATATATAAATTATTTGAATCAACATACCTGGTGAGCCCATCAACAACGGACAGACACAAAATACAGACTACCCCTTCCCAAATAATCAAACTTCCTCAGGCCCCTCTTAAAATGTAATACCAGAATGCAGAAAAAGTGGCTACTTTCAACCCACACACCCATGGAGCTTAAAAGAAAAAACAAAAACATGTAATATTTTATTTTACTCTCTCAGTGAATTGAAACATTAAATCCTGAACCGTTGGAAAAGAAGAGGAGAGAAATGCTTTATTTAGCAATGCTTTTCATGATGCTTTAATGATTATCAATCAATCCATGATCGGACATATATACAATACATACATTTACATGATGTAAAAACAAATTTTTTATACTACCTTTTCCTTTTGCAATCAATAATTGTTTATACACTAAATACAATATATTTCAACTATGTTTTTACCCTATTTAACAATTTTATTCTATTTATTTGACAATTGTATTTTGCTTATTTCCCTTCTCTCATCCCTGCAGTGATCCGCAACCCACATTTCATCCTTTAAACAAATTAAAACAATTTATCATTAGATAGGAATATTAAAATAAATCAAAGACGCAGTAGACATAAATAAGTTGTAAAACACACATATATTTAAATAACAAAAAGTTAGTTAAAAGAAATGAGTAAATGAAAAAATTAAGTTAAAACACAAATAAGCTGGTCAAAAAGCTATAATTATAATATATATTTCATCATATTTATTACACTATATTGAAAAAAATAATACAATTTGAACTACAGAATACATGTAAATTACTGTTATATTATTTGTAAAATGGGGATTACCATTAAGTGGACAGGGGTTCCCCCCATATAATATAATTATTAGTTATTCAGTGCATTAATGTTAAATGCTTTTAAATTTGAGACACTCTTGTCATCAAACATGATAACTGAAAAAATTTAAGAATTTTACAATCTTTCTCATCAAGCCTTCAGCATCTAGGAGTCATATGATAATTTAACACCAATATTATTCCTTTAAAAAAATACAATTTTACTAAATATTATTTTAAAAATCTATGAAATCAGCCTAAAAGACTCCAGTGAAGTAAAAAAACTTCAATTCACAATGAATATAAGCTACCATGTTTTACGACCGCATGCTTCAATTTCGGATATGCTTGTGACTGACTAATTTTGAGAAAAAGCTTTAATTTCTTTATAAAAACATAATAGAACTTTCCCTTAAGTTTTGAGTATCTCAAAAAGTAACTTACACCACTTTTGCACTCAATAGCTCAATTGTTCTAAAGAAAATCATAATATATGTCTGAAGAGAAGATGTTTGGGAATATAGTCAGTGAAGAACTAATAAGTAAAATGTTATTTATTAGTACCAACATTTCGGGCCGGGAATTTCATTGCTAAGAAAAAGAAAACAAGATGATAAACATAATGATTAAAAGGAAGTTAAAGAATAACAGGAAACCTTTTAGTTTATAGTTGGCTTGTTACTTTAGTCTATACAAATAAACCTCATTATTTTTTTTTCAATGATATTTATTTTAACCAAAATGAAGATAAAAAACAAGAAAAATTATTTTATTTTTTATTAACTGGTTGCCAAGGAGATAGTTTAAGCCAGAATATTTTTATTGACTGGTCACCGGAATATTTTAATTATTATATTTAAGGAGACAGTTTAAGCTACAAAAATTTTATTGACTGGTTGCCAAGGAAATGGTTTTAAGTTGCATTTATAGGACTGGTTGCCAAGGAGAGGTTTTAAGCTATGTTATTTTTATTGACCTTTTGTTTGACTTCATAGGATTAAAGTGCTTTCTTCATATATTTTTACCCATCAGTGACATTTTGAAAAAAAAATGTGACATCACTTATTTTTCCTCTAATTACCTTTTTTTTTTTTTTTTTATTGGCTGGTTGCCAAGGAGATAGTTAAAGCCAGAATATTTTTATTGACTTTTCGCCAAGGGGACGGTTCAAGCCAGAATATTTTAATTATTATTAAGGGGGCAGTTTTAGCAACAATATTTTTATTTACTGCTTGCCATGGAAACAGTTTAGCAACAATATTTTTATGGATTAGTTGTCAAAATGAAGGCTGATTTTAATTTGTATTTCATTCAGTAAAATGAGCATAACTAGAAAAAGATCAGAACTGTAGGGAAAATATCAAAGAAAACAAAATAATAAAAATCAGACTAATATATAATTACATACATAATTAAAATCCTGAGAAAAGGGAAAAAGAAAATCATATGAAAGAATTAAATTAAAAAAGTTAAAAGAACTTTTAGTTCTTTAATTATGTTATTTCACTTACATATTTTCAAGCTTCTTATAATTGTGTTATTAAGTAAAATAATTAAATTATAACTTACTTAAAGTTCAATATGTTTTGTTTAGTACTACATTGAGGGTGCCATATAATAAATCTCTGATGAACAGATAAGATAAGAGAGGGCAAGGTTTCACGCTACTGCAAATAAATTTTTTGTTTATATAGTGAATTAATATAAAATATAAAGGAACATACAGAAAAAATAGGTGATGCCACATTCTTTTTTTTAAACTGAGTTATTGATTGATAAAAATAAGTCAAGGAAAGCAGTTTATTCCTGAGGTCAATAAAAATAATATAGCATAATAAACCCTCTCCTTGGCAACCAGACCATCAAAATGTTGTAGCTTAAACCACCTCCTTAGCAACCAGTCATCAAAAATATTGTATCTTAAACTATCTCCTTAACAATAATAATTAAAATAATCTGGTTTGAACCGTCTCCTCAGCAACCAGTCAATAAAAATATTCTGGCCTAAACCATCCCCTTAGCAAC
>NW_027114391.1:73020-88842 GCF_000696795.3 Halyomorpha halys | reverse complement strand
AATAAAAGTATTCTAGCTTGAACCGTCTCCTTGGCAACCAGTCAATAAAAGTATTCTGGCCTAAACCATTCCCTTGGGAATCAGTCAATAAAAATATCCTGACCTAAACTATCTCCTCTTCGCAATCCGTCAATAAAAATATTGTGAATATAAAAATATTCTGGCTTTAACCATCTCCAAGCCAACCAGTCAAAAAACAAAACTAAATAAGGTTTATTTATATAGACTTTACAGATCGGTATCTCCTTCTTATTTTATTGTTTTACTTATTCTTAAATGAAATTTGGAATCACTTTTTGTGCAAGATCGGTTTTATGAAATACAAACAACAAGAACAATATTTTTTGAAATTAAACAATGAGACCAAAAATTATAACAAAGTTGTGACTCAATTTTGACAAATTTCCTTGAATTTATATTAATTTTTATTTTTAATGTTCACAAAAGTTTGTTTTTTTCACAACAGTGATAAACAGGGCTTCAAACTATTGATTGTTTTCCATATATAATATTGTATTATTTAATCTCCTAAATATCTTTATATATCATAAAAATATTTAGGAGATTTGAACATTCAACAAAAACACACTTAAATCCATGTCCCTGTACCAAAAACGTGTTGATTTAGAAAAAATGTCATACCTCTGTTGTTAATAAAAATCTTCAATTAAATACTAAAATATTATAATACTTTTAAAGTTCATATCACCTAATTAAATAAAATTTTAATCACCTTACCCATTTCCAACTTTAGCTCTTTCTTTCTCCATTAGTCCTTACACATGTTATAAAGTTATGTTCACCAGACCAAATTATTGTTAGTTATATTACTTACCCCTTTTGGCTAATATAACTTTATATTTTACTTCCTCAATTCAATTAGTTTATTAATATATTATAGTTTTGGTTGAGTAGGTACTTAAATTAAAATAGATTTCTTTTGATCCTTTCTTGCCTCCTTAGTAATGGCCTGAGGGCCGAAAGGGAGAAGAATAAAGACAGAGAGAAAAGGAAAAACCTTGATTTGTTGCCAAGATTTTTTCTTACCTCCTAAAAATTAAATAATTGAACATATACATATATGCAATTATGGATGATAAGTACATACAATACAGGCTATTTTAGTCATCTTGTATTGCCGGATGGCATTTTAAGAATGGTTGCTGGGTCCGCAGAAGGCGGTTTTGTAGTGATGGCACATGCTTGCTGAGGTGCTCACTTAGAATAGTGAGGGGCTATTCCTGCTGATGTTGTTGATGTGAATGACTTCAGGCTGCAGAGCTAGAAGTCCCTCCCTAGGCGAGGACGTCGACCAGGCCCCCTCCCAGGTCTCAGTGGAGGGGCGATCTAATGGAATAGAGGGTTAGCACAGGCTTTCAGCCCATCAAATAATTTGATGTGCCTACAGCTTATGAATTCCAGCACAGACGGGAGTTAGAGCTCCTCACACATTACTCTATTCCTGGCCCACTGGAGTGTGGTTCCTCTGACTATTCGCCGCAGGAGGGAGTTCTGGAAGCTCTGTAGTTTGGACAGCATAGACTTGTAGAGGTGTCGCATGAGTGGCGCACCATAGAACAGAGTCGGACATATGATGGATGCCAAGGAGATGGTTTAAGCCAGAATATTTAACTCTGTTATTTTACTTATATATTTAATTAATTATATCTCTAGCCTGGTTTTAAAAGGGCTAAATTTAATGTTTTTTATACCAAAAGTTTTCAGTCTAGTAAATCTTCAAAATATAACCTGAATTAACCTTCATATTCCTAAAGTATTACCTATTTTAGTTAGTAATTAGACATTGGCCTTTGTAGAATTATTTATAATATAATATTTTCTAAATTAAAAACTTTTCATATAAAAACCACAAAGTTTGAAAAAATTGACATTGGCCCTTTTAGAACCAAGCTACAGATATATATGTTTTCCTTCTGATTATGTAATATGTGACATTGTAAATACATTGGATATCATTTATAATGACCTACAACGAACCAAGTATATTCGTTCATTATAGCCTATTATAATAATGTCATGTTAACTACATGTATACTTATTGACAGTGAAATATCTATTTGATAGCTACAATCATGACAGCATTTACTGTATCTGGTGTAATGGTTGATAGTACAACTAATGTCAGTGGAGCCAGTGAATATATGTATATAATTTTTTTCTTAACTCTTTCATAGTTTTAACATTACTACATTTTAATATTGGTTTTTACCTTCTTATTATACTTACACTATGCATTATCTGCCCCTACTACTTGTGCTATATATTATTTGTTATTTTATTGTTATACTGTTTATATTTTCTATTCATTATGGTTGTTATCTTGATTTTTGTACTTAAGCTCTAACTTACTCAGTATGAAGAGCTCAAATCATGGCACTAATAAAATAAGTTTTACTTATTTGAATACTTTATACTTATTAAGATTTTTATTATTTTTCACGAAATGTTTCAGAATATACTTTTCCAATACCAAACATTTTTCATAAGGATGAAGGCCTTTTAGTAAATTTTTAATACATTTTGAAACCTTCATAAGATATTGGAGAATATTTTCCAATTAGTACAATTATTCAAATTTATCAATTTTAAAAATATTGCGATTCCTTTTAATTTAAAATGTTTAAATTTTAGAAAGATTAGTTAAATGTATGTTTTAATCATAGGAAGTTAAAAAGTCAGTACCTAAAGATAAAATTAAAGGAATTGGTTTTGATGCTACTTGTTCCTTAGTTGCTGTAGATGGTGCTGGTTCATCTGTTTCAGTCTCTCCAGATGGTGAGTTTTCTCAATTGACTATTTTATTTATTTTCCACATAATGTAGAACTCAACTAACTCCTTGGATTAAATGGGTGTTAAAAAGATAATATATACTGATACTGATACTCACAATAATGGGGGAACATATTCGGCAGGTAGGCCTATTGGTCCTTTTTGCCTACCCCAAGGAAAAATAATGGAATGATTCTTTTAATGACTATCGTTCCTCTAAATCTAACCTTTATACGTTTCTAATGAAATTCAAAAGGGACAACCAATTTATAGAGGAAACCTCAAGCCTAGGATACTATCAGAGCAGTGATGCATACTAGCCACTGCTATATAATGCGGGGCAGTTTCCAGAGCCTTTCCACATAAGTGGCAGATTTCATCGCAAACTACTCCACAAATCTTAAGCCTGCAATGAACTGTAAGAACTCCTATTAGTAATCGGAGTTCATTTCTGTTAAGGACTAGCAGGCACTTAGTTCTAGAAGTGGAGGGTTTAGTTATTAGTAGGGATAGGATTTTTATGTTTTCACATATTTTTACCTGACCATGATATCTGCGATTCCTTACTAACTAAAGATGTTAGTTAGTCAAGACATTTCTGGCCAAAAGAAGCCATTTTTATTTTACATATTTTTAAATATTTGGCCTTTTTTACATATTTTGTTGTAAGTCACATATTTTCTGAAATAATGGTTATTTTTAACATATTTTTAGGTATTCTGTCCTGAATCACATATTCCCTTAAATTATTTGTTCAATTTTAAATACATTTTTCGCAGCAACTTCATAAAATTCAAGAGAACGCAAGATACTTAAAGATGAAATTTATCATTTATCATAAATAATGTGTAAAAATTCTATGTCTTCATCTTTGAACACAAATTAAATGCAGTGGCAATAATAAAGTTTCACACAGAATTACATTAAGAATTCCTCAGAATCAATTAAAAAGAGCAAGAATCTTATTCCTGTGGCATTTTCCATGAATTTGTTTGTTTACTCTTCATCCATTTCTCTGTTTCTTTCTTTCCTCCTCAGATTCCACAGGTACCAATACTATGTATTTAGATTTGTGCCGAGCATTTCTCAGGGCAGACATTCCTATCTACAAAATTAGCAGGTGATGCAGAATACCGAACCAGATACAATGGAAATAGCTTCATTTAAGTATCCCCCTATAACATCAGTAGATGTTAAAAGATCTTTTAGCCGCTACAAGTCCATTCTGCGGTCAAACCCACGAAAATTTTTATTTGAAAATTGAAAAATTCATTTAATCTGCAATAATTTTTAACCGACCCTGCTGAATAATTGATTTCTTCCAAAGTCTTAGTCCCACTGAAATAGTATCCCCTCAACCTTAGAACAGTCCCTTTGAAATTATACTCCCACCTTCTTTTGAAAATGAAGCTAATCACATATTTTCTCTCTTAAAATTACAATTGTCTTCCCATAAATATTACATTAATAGCTCATGTAACCTTAATAAGCACCTCACAGAGAAGTTAGAATAAAGATTATTCATTCCTAAATTTATCGACAATAGTGTTAAACTTCTTTGTACATCTAATTCCCTAAACTCCCAATTAATCAATTCTCTGTTCAATTTCAATAAAACTTTATTAAATTTACAATTGAAGGAAATTATTCAACAAATCTATTTCATTAATGTCAAAATTAATTCCCTCTCCTCATTGTTAATTTTTGCAATTGATGATAATATGGTTAAACTGTAATATTAAAAACATTTTTATCTCCAGAAAACATTAAAAAAACTCTCACTGATCTCTATTTTAATTTTTACCTAATAAATGAGTTAAATTGATTTTGGAATTTCATAATACACTCCAGGTTAACTGTCTATTTCTTGACTAGAATAGTTAATGAGGCTCTACAATAATAATTTTATAAACATTAATTAGCCATAAGATTTGATTATTTCTGCTTCCTCCTCACTTAGGAAATGCTGAACAGAATATTATTTTATGGATGGACCATAGAGCAGAAAAACAGGCAAATTTTATCAATTCATTAGGTCATAATATACTCAGAAATGTAGGAGGTAAAATATCTTTGGAAATGGAATTACCGAAACTGATGTGGTTGAAAGAAAATTTAAATTCCCAGTGTTGGAAAAAGACAGAGAAGTTTTTCGATTTACCTGATTTTCTGACTTGGAAAGCTACCGGTTGTGATACGAGGTGATGAATTTAATGTAGAAGGAATACAACAATTTTTAAATTGCTATAAATTATTAATGCCTTCTCAATTTGTAGGTCTTTGTGTTCGGTTACTTGCAAGTGGTTGTATGAAGTGAATTCTGACGGACAGGGTGGATGGAATAAAAACTTTTTAGAAAGAATAGATTTAGCTGAGCTGGCAGATAACAACTTCATTAAGATAGGTATTTATTTTTCTTAATATAAAAAGTTATATAATATAAACTTTATTAATAATAAATGAAAATTTAGTTTGAACCCATATATGCAATTAAGAACTGACCAAAATTTTTGTGTTCTATAAGCTATATCGATAATCTTTCCAAGAATTTTCATTCTACAAAAAAAAAGCCAAACATCATGATTGCATATAAACAGAGGTTTCAGTTTTTATTGCGAAATAAAGTTTCTTAGCTAGTTGCTCCAATAGCCTACAAAACTTAAAATCCTATATCTTTAATCACTTCATGTCCATTAAAGATACTTTGTTTTTATTTGATTTAAGGAAGTGTAATTAAACAACCAGGAGAACCCTGTGGAACCGGACTTAAGGCTGACATTGCTCGAGTTTTGGACTTACTGGAAGGTACAGCTGTGGCTACATCCATCATTGATGCACACGCTGGAGGTTTGGGGCTCATTGGTTGTCATGCGGCTTCCATCTCCCAGTCGATAACATCAAGGCTGCGTATGAAATTGTATATACTTGAAGATAGATATAAGTTCAATATTCATCTACTTTCATAAACAGATTAGATTTTTATACAACTGTACCTTGTTTTTTTTTTTATCCCCTTGTCGTTTCTGACATAGGGGGAGGGATGGAGGTTTATATAGAGGTTACCATCCTATTCTAACTATGGTTGGGGGACCAAGTTTTCATTTTTGTAGGATCACCACAGAAATACTTGTTGACCCCTCAGGCCGGATTCAAAAGCGGTTGCAGTTACGAGGCAGTCAAAGTTGGCGCTTTAAATTGCTCGACTACGAACGGCCCTGAAACTGTATATCTGTACACCAGATGTGAAGTAGAATATGTCTATTTTTTAACAATTTAGCATTATTATACATTTTTATTTAACTGATTTTGCTTTACCCTGAAATATAACAACTTACAAGACCAATTGTAAGAGGAGTTACATGATTGTAAAAAACAATTAAGTAACAAAAATCAGTAATTTAATTCAACATAATGGAATGTTTGAAAGAAAGAAAAAGGACTTTATGTTACAATGGATAAAAGATAAACAATAATAAAGATGAGAAAAAAATTATAAGCCAAAATAAATATAGAATGTCCAGAAAAGTGAATAAGGAAGGAACCAGGGCAATGAGATATAGAGAATGGGAAAAAAAATGAAGAAATATTTATTTATCCACTGTTTATTATGAGTCAACTTTCTCCCCACTTTACAGGGCTTACTAAAATGAAGGTAAGCACTATCTTCTTCTGCTCAACTCAACTCAGTAAGCCCTGCAAAGTGGGGCGCAATGTTAGCTCATAACAAATAGTTATTACTATTTGTGTTCTTTTGAGCAAACTCAGACCATCTTTTTTATTATTAATAAAGTCATTCTTGCATTTAGTGCACTTATAAGTATATAATTTAGAAAAAAAAATACCAATGATGCTTGAGAGAGAAGCGCTGGGATCTCTGGAGTCCTGCCCTTTTCTCCACAAGGGGAGAAAGACCTCGCTTCAGAGTTTCCTAGGGTGAATGTAAATAGGAATGATTGTGTTAAGATGTTATTTTACTTTAAGTGTAATTTTATTCATTATTTTTTTCTTCATTTATTTATTTTTTCTTCTATTTTTTATTTAATTTCTATATTTGTAAATATGGTGTGAACAAGCTCTGTGATCCTATTATTATAATTAGTTGGCGCTCCAACATGTTGACGTGTACAGGCCTCCTCAACCAGCAACCTTCAAAAGTTTTTGTCCTCTACTGCAGCCATCCAGTTGTGGACTCCCAAACCTATCACAGCCACAGCCACACAGTCAATCCATCAAAAATGGGGGTGGCCAACTCTCCTCCAGCCATGGACTATCTCCATCAGTAATCTTATAGGAGTTTCTTGTTCCTCCATCCTGGCCACATGTTTAGCTCATCTCAGAAGATATCGTTTGATAAGACTAAAAACCTCAGGCTCACTAAAGAGGTTGTAAATCTTTATTTATTTATTTTTTTTTCTTCGCCTCCACTCTCCACCAACACCGGTCCAAATATCTTTTAGAGGATCTTTTGCTCAAATGTGGCCAACTTCTGATACGTCTCTGCTCCATATGTAAGAACTGGGTGAATCAGAGTTTTGTACGGAGAAATTTTCGTTTTTCTGGTCATTAATCTGCTTGATAGATGTTGCCTGAATCAAAAGTAACATCTGTTCCCTGCTAATATTCTTCTTTTGATATCTGCTTCGATGACATTATCGCATGTGACCTGTGAGCCAAGGTATGTGAATTCAGAGACACACTCGAAGAGACAATTTCCAAATCCCACCTTTTTCCAGGATGTCTTGGGTGTTGTTTAGCGATGAGGTACTTGGTTGACTACTACTTACAGAAGTAGGAAGAAAACTTAGACCAAGTTGGTCTAAGCTTTCTTGCTGCTTCAGCAAGAGAGGAATGCCTCTTCGACTGACCTTTTTGAGCGTCAAATTATATCGATGTCATTGGTGTATGCCTAGGTGCTGCACGGTCCTATTTATAATTCCTGTCGTCAGAATCCCGGAATCTCTTTTAGCCAGGTTAAATAGTAAACATGCTAAAAAAAAGGTGGACTCCCCTTGTAGACGAAAAAATTTCAGAGTGATCAACTTGCATTTGTTTGATCCCTATTACCATTGTCTATAAATATAAGGCAGAATGCAATATTATAAAATTAGAAAAAAAAAAATAAAAATTTAGAAAAAATATCCAGTGCAGTTTATTAGTGTAGCAGACATGTGTTATAACCCTGATCAATTTCTCCATATATCGAATTTTCATCCACATCATTAAAATAAATTTTAATTTAATATTAATTGATTTAACTATTTATTTTTTAAAGAAAGTTATATCATCCAACTTAATTTTACAGTTTGTTCATATTTGTTAATCATTATACAGCTTTGGTTTGTGGAACATCGACTTGTCACATGGCAGTAAGCAAAGAGGCAGTTTTTGTTAATGGAGTGTGGGGACCTTATTGGAGTGCAATGGTTCCTGGATTGTGGCTCAACGAGGCCGGTCAAAGCGCTTCAGGCTGTTTACTGGACCATATTATATCAACACATCCTGCTAGTTCTAAAATAAAATTGGAGGAAGGTAAAATTTAGAATTTATAAAAAATTAAATAATTCTTACTACACTACTCTAAAACAGTTTCCATTTTTTTTTTTTTATCAAAAGATAATTATTTTTAAAAATTTTCGTAGCAAACACTAATGAAGAAAATAATAATTATCAGGTTATATATATATAAATAATTGACCGTATTAGTTCAAATTATGAAGATGGTCAGGAGTGCGGTTACAAGACAACAAAAAATAGTTTACAACTATTTATTTGCCAACATTTTGTCCCACTTTTTAGAGCTTCATCAGGGGTGAAAAGATACAAAAAGAACTAAAAATATTTTGACATAATAGGATAAAATACATAAGGTAAATTAAGGTAGGGTTAAAATTATGTAAATATAAGTGAAAAGAAAATTATATACAATTGAAAGAAAAGAAGAAATAAGACAATAATAAGAATATATATTGTAATAAATTAAAAATTCTTTAAAATAAAATAAATCTAAATTTGATATTTTTAAACTCAATTCTCATATCTTAAAGATATCTTGGGTTCAAAATAAAAACTTTAATATTAAATAGATAATAGAATTTTATTTAAATTTTATAATATAAAAGACTCTTAATCTCAGGGCGGGTTTCTAGGCAATCAGAAACGGACACTTTTACTATTAACACTTAATTTAATTAATATCTATATTACACATGTATTTAAATTAGGTATAACAAAGCTAACCATGTTCACAATCTTGTTTTGATGATTCTTGGTATCTTCTTTTCTATAATGCTATGTCCTAACGTCAAAAATGGCTTCCAGTCCTTCCAGAAAGCTATGTCTCTCTCACAACAATGGCTTCCAAACTTTCCCGCTTCCAGCCGTCGGACGTCCTCTCACCAGGCAATCCAAACTCAGAGTTCCCTATTCTTCTTGGTTGTCTTCCATTTTCAAACTGTCCACTCTTGCAGAACAGAAATTGATGAGGACCTCCTCATCCTGGACTCATCATTTCACATGCGCGCCCAAGCAATGAATCCTCCCAAAAACCAAAACCTGTCTCGATGTTGCATGTAAAAATCGATTGCCGCACAACAGCTAGGGATTTTTGCAAATGATTTACTTTCTGCATATTATTCTTTAGCACTATTTCTTGACTTCTATTTTTTCTTAAATTTACTGTATTTTCAATTATGATGGGAAGAGTTAAAATAGTTTTTATGATATTTGAATCTGCTCAACATGGCCTTGATTCCACGGACTTTTAGAAGGATATGTACCGCCATCTTGGTTTTGTTTTGAATCACAAATTTATTATAGACAATGAAAATTGGTTAGCTTGCATTTTGGTTCAACAAATTAAAATGATACATAAAATAAAACATATTAAAAACCCTTTTTTGTATCTTTTTAGCCCTGATGAAGCTCTTCAAAGTGGGGCGAAACAATGGCAAATAAATAGTTGTTAACTATTTTATGTTTTGCTGTGACCACACCCCTGACCATCTTCATATTAATTCATATTCTTAAAGTTGTGTGACTTGAATAATATGTCTAAAAGATTTTGATTGAAAACTTTGATAGGCGTAAGTACTGACAACAGGTTCAACTGTGTATGAGTTTTTGTGTGATTATATATAAATATTAATGAATATGAATTTTAATATTCTATTCAATTTATTCAAATTTAGTTATAGCTCTGCTTATTCTAATTTGTAGGTCAGCATATTGTTGGTTATCTGAACACTCTTTTGAAAAAAATTGCTTCAAGAAATGGAAAACTTGTTGATGTTTTAACCAAGGATATTCATGTTTTACCAGATTTTCATGGAAATCGTTCGCCACTAGCTGACCCAACAATGAAAGGAATGGTAATTTAGTTCTGTCGTTTGCTATATATATACATAAATCATTAAAAATTATATTTATTTTTTACTTCATTATATCAATACAATAAGTTTATTATTTGAGGGTGTGGTGGCACTAAGGTAAGGCACTGTGCAACTAACTCTAAGGACCCGGATTCGAATCCGCCTGTGGCAAAAAACCATTTATTTTTTTACTGTATCTGGGAGTCAGCTCTGTGGGTTCAGGAGCTGTCTAGGGTCCACTCAGCCTCATTAAGTGGCCCACTTCACTTGGGTGGACACCAGAGGGCTGATTCACAGCTACAGTGAAACAGAAAATAATTATCTGCTACAGCCAGATTCAAACCCGGGTCCTTGGAATTAATTGCACTGTACATTACCACTGAGCTACCCGCTCTCACACTAAAATGCATTATTGTGATTAAAATCTAAAAAAATATATATTAGAACCTTATATTTTATTTTGTGAAGCATTTAAATTTGATTTAAATGAAGTATACAATATTTTTTGATTATCTAGATTTGTGGACTGAGCTTGAGCACTGATGAAGAACAATTAGCCATTTTGTATTTAGCGACTGTTCAAGCTTTAGCGGTAAGATCAATATTCAATGTTTATTTATTGATTAATCTGATTATTATATGAATTTATGCTTAGGCACTATTGGCTACACCTTGCCCTATTTATGAGTTTTAAAAAAAAAAGGTAATGAGGTTTTTCTCAAACTGAATAGTTTAATTTCTAAAGAAACGAAATTAGTCGTATTTAAAACTTTTGTTTTTGCTTCTGTCCAGCTTTACATCACTATTAAAATGAGTTTCTGTGAGAAATAGAAGAAAAAACTACCAAGACAGTACACACTCAAAAACCATCTATTACAATTGATAAAGCCTCTTCAGTTGACTTTTCAATCATATGTTTTGTTAAAAACAGCTGTTACCAGTTAGTTGGTTAAACTACTTTCATTGTACATGAATGCTGTGGGTTTATGAAGATCTCGTTAAAAGGACAATTTAGAATGAGGAACTATTAAACATCAAGATAAGCTGATGGGAACTCCTAGGCAGTCTACTTCATGTTTTTTGAGGTATTACATGTGTTAATTTGTAAACCTTCACCCACTAAGCAGAGACTAGATTCCTCACCGGGCCTCTGCCATTGTTTTGTACAAATTTTATGAGGTACCAGATATGTGGGTTTCTTGTGTTTTCAACCACCCACTGGCTTACCGCCACTGCTTAGCTTCCTAGTTTTTAGGTTAGAGTATTGCGAGCGGCCATCACTCGCCAAATTGTCACCAGCTGTTCACTGTTTGGATGAGGGCAGCCATCTTGGAAGAGCTTCAGATATTTAATAGTTAGTTAGACTTTAAACAGTTATAAACTATTTGTTCTTTTTTTTTTTACCGCAACCCTGAACATCTTCTTATATTTATTTTTTATTTGATGTGCGCATATTGATAAGCGTTTATTCTTCCATCTTCTGTAAGTGACTTTCTTTTGTTATTCTATCAAATATCGAATGCTTCGTTTCATATTCATTGCATAATATTAGAAAGTTAATTTTTTTTTTTCTGTTTATTCTCTAGGACCAAGGTTCAGATTTTTTATACCTAAGCATCATAATTTTCTATCTCCTATGTTTATTATTATTTCTTTAATTATTGAAAGAATCCTTCTGGTTTATATATATATTTAATTTTATTTAATATTATTAAATTTATGTGTCAACTGGAAAGCATGTTTTCTATTATTATTTTGGTTCTTTGGGAGCGTGGTTTCTTTTAAGTTCTTACATCTATGATTAAAATTAAACCAATGTTTTTTTTTTGTTTTTTTTTTTATACTCTTGAGGAGAGGTTAGTATATTTTTATTTACGAAAATCCCCTCGCCCCAACAACAATCTTAAACGATTAATAAGATTGTAATAGATAATGCAAATTGAATAAAACAATGATAAGTGAAATAGTGGATAAAAATAGGTTAAATTAAGGTATATTTTTGACAAAGGCAGAATAGCCTGCAACGTTTTAATGACACTGTTGTAGCTGTGATATAAAATATATAAATGTATAAGATATCCTAGAGAATGGCCGAAGCATTTGAGTTGTAAGAGAATAAACATGTTGAGACTATATGGATATTTTTTATTACAATTGATAACAATAATCTTGATCAACTTTAACCAATTTCAGCCATTTTTTTTTACTTATACTACTTTACCAGCCCTACTGAGGTACAAAAATGACATAAATATGGCCAGATAACAGAAATAATATATTGATATAATAAGGAAAATAATATATCGAGGTGGTTGTGTTAGATCAAACTCCTAGTGACAATGTTAGGTTCTCTATATCAGAAGGCCTCGACAATGCGTACTCAATTAGGTAGGGTAGCTGGTTAGGAGGTGATTAGACAGGATGAATCTTAAGGGAGCCAGCTGTAAGTCCTCTAAGGATAGTAACTTCACTCTACAAGGTACTATGTCTGTAGGCATGAAGGGTTATGTAAGTCCGGACTGGGTGCCGGCTGCTGGGCCTTATAATAGGAGAGAAGGTATAGGAAGGAGGAGAGATCCAGAGAAGGAAGAGATATAATAAATATATGTATACGGGTCTTGCAGGAAGTTAACTTGGTTCTACAGGGTACTATGCCTATAGGCATGAAGGGTTATGTAAGTCCGGATTGGGTGCACGCTGCTGGGCCTTACAATAGGATAGAAGGTATAGGAAGGAGGAGAGATCTAGAGGAGGCAGAGATATAATAGACATATGCATACAGGCCTTGCAGTAATGTAACTTCATTCTATAGGGTACTAAGGTATTATGCCTGTAGGCACAAAGGGGAATTAAGTCCGGACTGGGTGCCAGCCGCCGGGCCTTATAATAGGAGAGAAAGTATAGGAAGGAGATCTAGAGGAGGCAGAGATATAATAGACCTATTTATTTTCCAAAAATATAGCACTAGAAAGTACTGATCCACATTGTTATCCTCTACCTCCTAAGGAGCTGATTCCTGTGAGGTGAGAATTCGTACTGAGGCCTTACAATTTTGGCCTAGTCAGATCTCTGGACTATTAAACACCATCGAGAGAAACTACGTGTAAGATGTTAGCTTTCAGTGGATCAGCAGATTCTACAGATTGTTACCTTCATTAATTCAAATGATACATTTATGAATATTACAATATCTTGTATAGCTGTTACAATTGTGAAATTAAGTTATATACAAGGAATAGTACAAATATCATTATATAGCATTTGCCTTTTGAAAGCAGTTCCCGTGTTAGCTGGTAGGTTTCATCATGCTTGGCAATAGTGGTTTTGGCGGCTGTAATATTTGGAGCATAGATCAGCAGGTAGCGGTGTTGTTACATATATAAGCCTCGAGATCAAAATTTGAATTTAATATTAATTGTCATGTCTAAACATTTAACTATCTCTTATCTTATTCTTCTTTGTTTATTGTTGATGCTGATATGAAGACCTACAAAAAGAGCCACAACATCGAAAAATAAAACGTAAACAAATAGTTATATTTCATTTGTTTAACATTCATTAGATCTCCCAATTATTGTTTATAATTTCCTAAAGGGGCATGCTTGTATTACAACTCCTCACACTTCATGATTTGCGGAAAATTGGACTAAAATGACAATGTACGTAGTTGCATTAGACACCATCTGCATCAGAAAAAATACATAAATAAACATATTTTTGGAGTTAACTTCATCAATTTCTAAAGAGAAATCTTACAGAATAAAGTAGTGGATAATCAAAATTAAACATTCCCATTGCAGTAAAGTCATTGAACTTCAATAAAAAGTGACGAAGAATCTTTTTCTGTAAATGTAGAAGATAATATGGAATACATTCCTGAGTTATAATAAAAGGAAATTTTAATTCAGAGTATAGCAACTAAACATATGGAATTAATGGCTTACTAAGATATGATTCTTGGCTTAAGCTTTCTAATTTTTTTTTAAAAATTGTTTATACAGTAACAATTTTAACAACCTCTCCTGTTGGATAACCCTCTCTACAGACAAATTTTGAATGTCGAGGCTTGGCACTCAATTACAGGACTCAGGAAGCATCTCTCCAGTAATTTGGTGACAGGAGAACAAAACTCATGATTTTTAAGACCCTTATTCGGCCTGTACTATGTTGCTCAGAGACATGGACTACATCCTCACCTCAGCTGAGAACCGAGAACCAGCTCTACCTTATATTTGAATGTGAGATTTTATGCAATTTTTTTTTTTTTTTTTAAGTATGCTAAAATAAGAGGCACTTCATCCATCCATGCTCACGTAGCCCAATATAATTTAGTTTTTTTTCACCCAGATAGTCTCCTCTTAAGTGAAATCATTTCTGATATCTTGTAGTATTGGACAAGTTTTCAAGCATAGTGATGTCATTTCTTTGAGCAGGCAAAGCTAGTAGAGTGGGGTCACAATGATAACAATTTTGAACAAATATTTTGGAAGAAAATCTTGGCCTGTCTGCCTGAATTCTAAAAAAGGCTACACATTGCAAGGGTGCCCATGATTTATCTTCCACAGCTCTTTCATTCCTCTAATGAACTAGGAATGTTTTACTCTCCTAAATCCTTCTTCTGGCAGAGCTATACGGTAGGGGAAGGATTGGTTGGGACTCAAGACAACCTCCTTCAGAAAGTGTTTCTGCTTTTTCATTTCCTTCAATTTGGCAGTGCGAAGGAATCTATTACAGGTCTAAATGAGATACCCTCAGCAGTTGCTGCTCCAAGATCTTTCGGCACTCTATTACCACTGTCAACTTGGTTTCAATCATTTCTCGCAAGCAGGCAATCCAAGCCCAACTTTGCATATTTTTGTGTTAAGCATAGGAGGCAGAGATGCTATTGGGAGCTGTACAATTTATATCATGAGCAGGTTATTTCCCCTTTCATCAAACTTAGAAGGCTCAGATTGGTAGGAAATTTCAACAGAGTGGCTGATGATTTATTTCTTAAGATAATGATAATGATAGCCGGATTGTGTGGCCAATGATGCCAGAGAATATCTGAAAATCCAAAACTAGATGGCAGTGGCATAGAACTGGTAGGCACAGTAATTGCTGCTAGAGGGAGCCAGCCAGAGCCCTTCATATGTTACCCCTATAAAGCAGAGAATGGCAAAAATTAGCTAAAATAGCCACGCATACGACCCTATTCATGAATGAACCATTGATAAATAAATATTATATTCATGACAATTTTAGCTATTAGTTTCAACTATAGCTAAATTTTGCTCAACTCTACTATAAAGTAATGGAATTTCCAGGTCTGGAAGTATAATAATTTAGACATCTTGGCAACGGACATAAGCAGCTAAATAGAAAGTGTGATCTGTCACACTATTTTTTTTTTTTTTTTTTTTTTATTAATAATTACATAACAAATAATAAATATTACAGTTTTAATAACATTTATAAAACTATTTAATAAAAAGTGAAACGAAAATAGTTTACAACTATTTTATTTTCCAACGTTTCCAACGTAATTTCCAACGTATTTGAATACGTTATAAAACCGTTGCTTCCTCCCCACCACCACCTCCTCCCCACTCCTGTGCGTTTCCGTTTTTATTTTTGTCTGTTCATCTTATTCATTTGGACAGGTATGTTGTCCTATATGGCTCT
>NW_027114391.1:67406-72970 GCF_000696795.3 Halyomorpha halys | reverse complement strand
TTAGTTTGGTTTCTTTTTTCCCTTTTTTTTTTTATCCAGAAAACTTTTATTAGCAGAAAATTAATCAAATTTCAATACCAACAACGTTGTTTTATTATTATGTTTTAAAAATAAAAGTGATTTAAATATGGAAATAAAGTTAATTTTTTTTTTTGCAATATATGTTTGAGTAAATTAATAATTCTTCTAGAAGTCTGAAATATCCTTCCAGTTTCTACTTTTGTTACATAAGGTATTATTTCTTGTCTTAGTTTAGGTATTTACAGATAAATGTCCTTACCACATATTTTGTTTCGGCACACGAATACACTATGAACCAGGTGAAGAACCAATAAAGAATTGTCCAAACTATATAAATGTAATGATAGGCTCCTAAAGTTCTTTGGGACAAGTAGGAGTATATTATCAAATATACATAACTCACAGTTTGAATGAAAGTATATACATTCAAAATTGTCAGTTGTAGAAGATAACATTCACACAAAATTGCACAACAGGAACCGAGAGCTTCATGACACTCGACTAACTTCTCCACCCATTGAACGCTCAAGTGTTCTGAAAGCTCTTGATAATAAAATCTGATAACAGCAAACTGTTCCGCAAATTGCCACACAGCAAGCCACGTCAGGCATCTCAAAGTATAAAAAGTATAAATATCCGAAACGTTAAACAAATGATACCCTTCTGTCTTGAACTCGTAAGAAAATTCTAAAATTAAAAAAATTGCGAAGAAGTAATGCAATCTGGTATACTTAGAAGGAGCTTTACGGATTTTTAAAGATTCACCAATCATATTGATTTTGTGAACCATTCTAGAATGTTTCTTTCTCTTAACATAAAGAAAAAAAGACGAAAATGACGGAAAGAAAATCATTAAGTATTCTAAATAATGGCCAAATGAGAAGTATCCGTTCACTTGCTCCATGATTTGTTTTAAGTGAGCCCTATCAGAGAGAAAACTCAAAATCATATGTATTAATGCGACTGAAGTAGTTAAAATTAACATTACTAGATCCATCCTAGGAAGCTTCGAAAAGAAAGAATGAACATCACAATATCTCTCAAGGAATTTAGTGAACCTTGTACGTTCCATAATCTTGTGAAGTTGAATCAGTATATCCAGACGCATTGTTTTATACTCATATTTCATCTAAAAAAAGCTACTAGCAATCAATTGCAAGCACACAGTTTTGTCCGATTAGTTTGTTTTTCCTCATCATAAAATAAACAAGTTCATATCATAACATAATTTGAGTAAGTGCTATGGCAGAAAAAATGGATAATTAAAAGAACTTTTTAGGTTAATGAAGAACACAGTTCAATATATTGATGGGTTACTTTACAGTAGAGCTAAGTAAATTTTCACTAGGAAAAATATAATTAAAGGTTTTCTCTTTTAGGAAAATTACAACTTTTCAATTTTCCTAAATGAGAGAATCTCTAATTGTATTTTTCTTAAAGTTAGTGGAAAAGTACTTAGCTCTACTGTGAAGTAAACCATCGATATAAAATATATTAAAAGGAAACATATTTTGTTCATTATTTGTACAACAGATTCATCACTAATACAAAATGCATTAGAAAATTTTAGAAATAAGAAAAACCAGTTTATTTTCTAATTTTTTTATCTAATTGAGATTCAGATGTTATAATAATTATTTATTCTGTTACTGTAGCTGTGAATCAACCCTTTGGGTTTTGGAGCTCTCTTGGGGTCCACCCAGCCTCATAATGTGGCTACCCTTAATTGGTGAAAAATCCGGTGGTTGAGTGTGATCTTGAAAAACAAATTCACCTCCTTGTACAACCATTTTTCTAAAAACAGAACTTACTTAAAAAGTACTGAACTCCTGACCCTTCATGGATTGTATTTAAATTTAGGTATAACAAAACTAACTAATTTCATAGACTCTTCTTTTGATGATTTCCCCAATTAACTAACACTGACTGCTGACAATCTCTTAGTAAACAAACACTAACAAAACAAATTATTGGTCCTCTTACAGTTTTTAGCTACTTCTCATCCATCGAAGTGTGTTGTTAGGCGATCCAAACAAAGAGTCCCTTTTTCTTTTTGGGTGACTCTTGGTTGTCCACCTTTTTTTCAAGATGTCTACCCTTGCTGGACAGAAAGAAAGGACCTCCTCATCCTGGAAACATCATTTCCCAATCGCGCCCAAACAACGAATCTGCCAAAAAACAAAACTTGTCTCGGTGTTCCATGTAAACATCGATTGTCGCACAACAGTTAAGGATTTTTGCAAATGATTTACTTTCTGGATATAATTCTTTAGCACTATTTCTTGACTTCTATTTTTTCTTAAATTTACTGTATTTTCAATTATGATGGGAAGAGTTAAAATAGTTTTTATGATATTTGAATCTGCTCAACATAGCCTTGATTCAACAGACTTTTTAAAGGATACGTACCGCCATCTTGGTTTTGTTTTGAATCATGAATTTATTATAGACAATGAAAATTGGTTAGCTTGCTTTTTGGTTCAACAAAACAAATGAACAGTATTAAAATGATACATAAAATAAAAACATATTAAAAACCCTTTATACATCAAAATATAATATTTACACAAAAAGAGCATATTACAATATATATAATATATATCATATTCAATACTATGTATTATATATAGTCAACTATTAACTCATCATTATATTATTGTTAGTTCGATATTTTAATATGTTGATTAAGGTACCTCTTGTTTGATGGCTGATGTCTTTGTTTCTCCCTCATTTTCTTCTCCATTCTCTAAGTGAGCTGGCAGTTCCCTATTGATTTTCCACTTCATGATGGTAATAATAAATTACTAGGTAAAAATGGTCACTATTTTTGGAATGGCCTAAGGTTTGGGCTTGGATAGAAATCTTCTCAGTTTCAGAAGTAGCAGGTGAATCTCCTGTTTCTCTTCTAACCCAACAGAGTGCAGCACCTTAGGTGGTAGTATCATGAATATATAACTCTCAAAATACGATGTTGAGAGTTATTTTCATTTTATTTTGTAACTAGATAACAACCTTAATTCAGAGAAAAATAAAAATAGAATTATAACAAACAAACTTGAAAACATACACAACAATAAATTAATTCTTACCTCTATACATATTTTATCTTCTATTAATTGCTACTACTATCAACTTCATTTATTGTTATGTATATTTTCAAGTTTGTTTGTTATTATTTTATTTTTCTTTGAATTAAGGTTGTTATATTGTTCTGTTTGAAAGCCTGAAATTCAGGTTGAAATGTAGGCACAAATAAATAAATACCTTCTATGGAATAAAAAAAAAAATTTGTTTTCAAAACCGGCATCAGATCTGATTTTAGCAAATTAAAACACCCCTATAATCAAATTTTTGCACTAATCTGAAAATGACAATTTGTTGACAACAAAGTACACACTTTGAATTTTTTAAAGAATTCAAATGACCGTCCATAACTCAGAAACCCTTTAACTTTTCCAAACTGAATTTGGCAAGTTGGTAAAGGTTCTTAAACTAAATGATGTGCTTTAACCAGGGTGTTCCTATGTGATTTAGAATTAAAGCAAATCGCTAAATATCTTAATTTTGTTTCTATTTCGAAATCACACTTTTTTAGACTGATCTTCAAGATAAGAAATACTTGTTTATATGGATGGAAATAAGAAACTACTATCTTTTTAATGAGTTCAAGAATGTCTAAATCAAATGAATGGAAGACGTGATTAGAGCTCATGATTTTAAGGCTTTGAAATTTTTGATACCCCTCAGGACTCAACAAAAAATCTTTTTGCTCTCATCTCATTATCATCTAATCATTATCCATACTCTTCATAAGAAAAAATGAAAATAGAACTGGATAAAACTGAACTGCCAGTATTATTTTTTTAGGATAAAAGTACAGCTATTATAATATGTTAACATAATAACCAAATGTATATTACAAACATGAATCAGTTCATGTGATTTAATAATGTATTTTGTAATTTTTTTTTGTAACAGTATGGAACAAAGCATATAATGGAAAAAATGGTAGAGGAAGGACATGAAACATTTAGTTCAGTGTTGGTTTGCGGAGGGTTAAGTAAAAACCCATTGTTTGTAAAAACACAGGCGAATGTTTCCTTAATGCCAGTTCTTGTTCCTCACGAAGCAGAATCTGTACTATTAGGAGCGGCTATCTTGGGCGCAACGGCTTCTGGAATTTACGATTCTGTTCTTTCGGCAATCAGCTCTATGGCAGGAAAGGCAGAAGTAATTTCCCCAGAAGATACCCTGCAAAGGTGAATGTTGTAGAATATTTATTTATACATAAAACTAATAACAATTATTTTCTTTAAATAACCATTTTATTGGTTCATTTTTATTATTATTATTTTTAAATCTTTATTTTATTGAAGTGCAATGTAATCTCGGTAATCCAAAATAATTGCTGCAGAGAGGTGTTCGGATTACTGAAAAGTTCATATTACAGAAAGTACTAAGAAAAAAGTTTAAAAAAATTCTACAGTATAACTATTCTTATTTATTTAGTTTTTTTACATATATTTTTTTAAAGAAGTCTTTTTTTTTTTTCTTTGTTAGGTGCTATGAGTCTTATACCATCGTTGGTCTCTAGCCGTATTTTGAGTGGCTGAACTTTTATTTTATTTTATATCCACAGTAATGCGAAATGATGATTTAATTTGTTAAAATTATAAGATTGTTCATTTATAAGAGAAAAAATTATTAATAAAAATTCAAAAATACTCTTTGTATGGATTTCTTTAAAACTTGATAAACAAAAAATGGGTTCACCAACAAAATTTGTATTATACTTATTCCTATTATTAATAATTAAATTAATTTTACAGAATCAAATGATTTATAAAATAGATATGTATTTCTAATTCTAACAAAATATATTATGAACATTCCATAGGAATTATATTACTCGATATCGAAATTGCATAAAAATTTCCACTTTTGATTTTCATGGTGATTACAATAAGTTGCTTATAGATCGGGAAGTAAAAAAATGTCCTTTAAACATGTTCACTTTTATATAAAAGCAAAAATTTTATTGCCTGCTGTTATCTTAAAAAAATGCCAATTCAGAATACTGAAGTGTTCATAGTATGAAAGTTTGGATTACTGAGATTATACTGTACAAGCTAAAATACTTATAGCTGGAATAAAACTAGCTGACCTGACACAAATGTACACATTTTAATATATTAGCGGTTCAGTACAATTTTTATTATTAACATTCAAATAATGGAAAATTCTAGGAATGAATAATTACATCCTAACAGTCTTGATGTTTGTGTCAAAATTTATATAGCCCAACTCGTCCCGTCTCGATATTTTGACTATAAGAGTTTTGAAACTGATTATCATTAAATCACTTTTATTAGAGTTGAGGTACAAAAATAATCAAAACAGAATGCTATGGGCTCTAGCTCTCTAAAATTCTGAATAAAAAAATACTCCATTCATGATGTTTGCATGTGAGTGCAGTAGGACAAAATCATATTTGATACAAATGCTTTTGAAACTTTAAGTACTATTATATGTGATGATGAAAT
>NW_027114391.1:64595-67356 GCF_000696795.3 Halyomorpha halys | reverse complement strand
AAAAAATCTTTTTGCTCTCATCTCATTATCATCTAATCATTATCCATACTCTTCATAAGAAAAAATGAAAATAGAACTGGATAAAACTGAACTGCCAGTATTATTTTTTTAGGATAAAAGTACAGCTATTATAATATGTTAACATAATAACCAAATGTATATTACAAACATGAATCAGTTCATGTGATTTAATAATGTATTTTGTAATTTTTTTTTGTAACAGTATGGAACAAAGCATATAATGGAAAAAATGGTAGAGGAAGGACATGAAACATTTAGTTCAGTGTTGGTTTGCGGAGGGTTAAGTAAAAACCCATTGTTTGTAAAAACACAGGCGAATGTTTCCTTAATGCCAGTTCTTGTTCCTCACGAAGCAGAATCTGTACTATTAGGAGCGGCTATCTTGGGCGCAACGGCTTCTGGAATTTACGATTCTGTTCTTTCGGCAATCAGCTCTATGGCAGGAAAGGCAGAAGTAATTTCCCCAGAAGATACCCTGCAAAGGTGAATGTTGTAGAATATTTATTTATACATAAAACTAATAACAATTATTTTCTTTAAATAACCATTTTATTGGTTCATTTTTATTATTATTATTTTTAAATCTTTATTTTATTGAAGTGCAATGTAATCTCGGTAATCCAAAATAATTGCTGCAGAGAGGTGTTCGGATTACTGAAAAGTTCATATTACAGAAAGTACTAAGAAAAAAGTTTAAAAAAATTCTACAGTATAACTATTCTTATTTATTTAGTTTTTTTACATATATTTTTTTAAAGAAGTCTTTTTTTTTTTTCTTTGTTAGGTGCTATGAGTCTTATACCATCGTTGGTCTCTAGCCGTATTTTGAGTGGCTGAACTTTTATTTTATTTTATATCCACAGTAATGCGAAATGATGATTTAATTTGTTAAAATTATAAGATTGTTCATTTATAAGAGAAAAAATTATTAATAAAAATTCAAAAATACTCTTTGTATGGATTTCTTTAAAACTTGATAAACAAAAAATGGGTTCACCAACAAAATTTGTATTATACTTATTCCTATTATTAATAATTAAATTAATTTTACAGAATCAAATGATTTATAAAATAGATATGTATTTCTAATTCTAACAAAATATATTATGAACATTCCATAGGAATTATATTACTCGATATCGAAATTGCATAAAAATTTCCACTTTTGATTTTCATGGTGATTACAATAAGTTGCTTATAGATCGGGAAGTAAAAAAATGTCCTTTAAACATGTTCACTTTTATATAAAAGCAAAAATTTTATTGCCTGCTGTTATCTTAAAAAAATGCCAATTCAGAATACTGAAGTGTTCATAGTATGAAAGTTTGGATTACTAAGATTATACTGTACAAGCTAAAATACTTATAGCTGGAATAAAACTAGCTGACCTGACACAAATGTACACATTTTAATATATTAACGGTTCAGTACAATTTTTATTATTAACATTCAAATAATGGAAAATTCTAGGAATGAATAATTACATCCTAACAGTCTTGATGTTTGTGTCAAAATTTATATAGCCCAACTCGTCCCGTCTCGATATTTTGACTATAAGAGTTTTGAAACTGATTATCATTAAATCACTTTTATTAGAGTTGAGGTACAAAAATAATCAAAACAGAATGCTATGGGCTCTAGCTCTCTAAAATTCTGAATAAAAAAATACTCCATTCATGATGTTTGCATGTGAGTGCAGTAGGACAAAATCATATTTGATACAAATGCTTTTGAAACTTTAAGTACTATTATATGTGATGATGAAATGAATACAATTTATTTATCTTACGACTTAATGCCATTAATTTATAAGACTTCACTATTAAGGCCATAGCAATATCTTTTTTTTTTTCTTTTTTAATTTTATTGATAAAAGTAAAATATAAACCAATCGACAAATAATTAAAACTATTTTTAAAAATTAGCTGCTGTTTTTAGATGCCTTTTTAATGATAACAATAATTTCAGTCTCCTGCGAGGTAGTTATGAATTTATTGACAACATTGTATAATGGAAAAAGATTTGGGGTTCCATACAAAACAGATAGTGAAACATGCAGACTAAATAGACAATCCAGAGTTGCTATCTGTTGATTAGGATTAATATCCGATGATGCTTATACAATAATGTGTTTATGACCCATCAGTTTATTACCCATTTTTGGAAAATTACTGGAATCAGTTATAAAAAAAAAAATCTTAATTCTTTTTTTAGAGCATCAAAATTATTCCTGATTTTCAATTGAGTTTTCAGTACAGTAATTCCACTTCTCATCAACTGGTAAAACAATAGGAATTTATAATAAATGGATTTAAAAAGAAGAGACAAACCCTGGTAGCATTATTGGACTTCCAACAAGTGTTTGATAAGGTCTGGCATCAAGGTTTCCTATACAGACTAACGAAAGTAGAGACAATATTCTGAGCTCATTCCTTAGTGGTAGAACATTTTCTGTTAGAATAAATAACAAAAATTCTACCCTCAGACAAATCCATGCCAGTACTCCACAAGGTTCAGTCCTTTTTCCCATTCTGTTTAACTTAGAAGTTAGACACAAGATAGATCTTCACGATATCATCCAGTCTACACATACTTCCATAGCTGTGTTCGTGACAATACAGCAGTGTTTTCTCAACATGATGACATAATAATCCTTACTAATACTTTGCAAAGTAACCATAATGGTCTAGAACAATATTTCACTAACTAGATGATTAGTCTCAACATTGAAAAATGTACT
>NW_027114391.1:50867-63800 GCF_000696795.3 Halyomorpha halys | reverse complement strand
CATGTATGGCCCACCAGGATGATCTTGTATTAAAAAAAAAAAAAAAAGAATTTTTAATTTATTTTCTTTATTTTAAGAAGAAGGAATATCGTTGTTAAAGCCCCCCCCCCCAAAAAAAAATATTTATTTTTGATTTAATTTTTATTTTCTAATGACCTTTCCAGTTGAATTTTCAATTATATATTTTTTCTTTTGTTTTTTAATAATTAAAACAGCTGTGGTATCGGACTATGGAAACTGGCATCATATAACATATATACACTAATTCATGAATTTCAACTTCATGTAAGATTTGTTCTTGTATTTGTGTACTTCAAAAAAGAATAGTTCTTTTGTTTTAAAGAACAAGATCAACATTATATTGATATAGTAGCAAATATTTAAAGATATTTGTAAAAATTAGAAATGAAAAAATTACCTCTTCATTGTTCATCAGACTTATTTAACACAACACTGCCTTGTAATTTATTTTCATCTTGATATTCCCAAATGTAACAACAATATTTAATCATGTTTTGACATCATATCGACCTGCCATAACATTATCTAAAATAAATAAAAAAATATGCATTTCAAAAACCACGAAATCTTAGAACATTACATCTGAATGCTATTTACAATAATTTGATTTAATTGTGAAAATAAAATAAATAAAAATAATTATTTGACAATACTAAATTGAGTATCTATAATTTAGAATACACTTGTTTGTACGTAATTTAATCTGTGTTAGCTAAGATTATGAACTTAATAAATATATATACATTTTATATATTGTAGATATCATGAAATGAAATACAAAGTCTTCAGAAAATTATTGGATGATCAGCTATCTTATAGGAAAATAATGTCTGGTGTGGAAACTTGCTGAAAAGCTGGACACATGTTCCTTTTTGATTATGTTAAAAATATGACAATCTAGCAGAAGTAAGTAAATAAATTAATACAGAACCTGAGATATGCAAATAACATCCACCTATATTCTCAAAATAATACTGACTATTTCAGAATGGTAATAATTCATATTTAATTTCATTTGTCTTAACAATGATATACTTCAAAGTAAAAATACTGGAAGTTCTTAGAACTATAAATTAAATTTTTAATTTATTGAAAAAATTCACTAGGGGAGGGAGAGGGAGAGAGGGAGAGAGAGAGAGAGAGAGAGAGAGAGAGAGAGAGAGAGACATTATTGAACATGTCATGCTGCCCAACTACATTGGGTTGCTTCATACACAGTATAATTGCAATTAGTAAAAAAAAAATTGTTTTAAGACCTATAAATATATATATATATATAATTGTGTGTATGACAATGCTGGATTTTTATTTTTGTTTGTATATTTAAAATGTTAACTATTTAAACTGTCGATTATAATTTTATGTTATATTTCGTGAAAAAAAGATGATGAAAATGAAGGAAAACAAAAAAAAAAAAGAGTTGTATTAGTGTAGAAAAATAAAAATAAAAAAATCATTCATCACTAACGTATAATTTAAATTTTTATACTATGACTATATATGTTATATGATTATTGTCATTATCATTTAATTATTTATTATAATACAAGTATTATTTTTTTTTCATGCATGTATGTTGAGTGTTTTTTTTTAGATTTATGACTATATATTGTCATAGCATAAAATTTTTAATTATATGTTAGTAATAAATGATTTTTTAAATTTTATTTATTTATTTTTTATTTATTTATTTGTTCTTTTTCCTTTAATACAGGGTGTTTCAGGGTTGGCCACTTAACCCTGAAACACCTTGTATATTTCATTTTTTATTATTCTTTAAAATTTGTTTTTCATTATTTTCAATTTTTTTATTTTCTCTCTTATATCAACAAAACTATTTTTTTTTCTTCATGAAATATAAGATAAAATTATATTCAACACTATAAATAATAAAAAATTTAAATATAGAAACAATATAGATAAATACATAAAAATCCAATATTATCGTGCACACAATGATATTCAATTAAAATTTTCATAAGCACTCAAAATACATGCATAAAAAAAAAAATTCATAATTTGTAATAAATAATTATTATTGTTATATACTTTCATAAATTAATAATAGAGATAAGAGAACTCATTCTCACCATATTTACAGAGATATATATTAAATGATAACAAAATAATATTTAGAAAAATAAGAATAATGATGTAATATTAAAGTAAAATAACATCTTAAATACATTCATTCCTACATAAAATATTTATGGTATTTGTTGATGATATCTTGGCTATTTTCAGATTTATTTAGAATAACTTAAATAATAATATTATCATTAATTTAGGACTGATCATTTATTATATTTCGAATAAAAATTTTTATTTTAGTTACCTCTCTTTGCGTTGAACATGATAGGTTTCCAGCTGTCTGATTGAAGGATCATTTCATGGAGTATTAGGGCTACATCTTTCCACCTTTTGGTCCATGTCTGCTGAAACCAAAGGCGATTCAATAGGTAAATGATAAAAAGAAGAAAATTTACTCGAGTTATTCATACCAAACTAAAAAAAATTACTTTTAAATATAATTAGTTTTAAATTTTATGTTTTTTTTTTTGTTGTTTTTTTTTTATCCTACAATAAATATTAGTTGAATTTAATTTCTTTAAGTTTTTGGATAATATAGAATAATATCTTAAATGAATTGTATATATTTCAGTTATAAATTAGTCATCAAATATTTCTATTAACTGATGATTTCTGTAACTAACAGGTATATAAATATATCCTATACATAACTCGAGATTATCCATTTTGAGATAAACAACGAAAAATATTTAAACTAGTATGTGGTTAATAGTACCTAATATGTAATAAATTATGTTTTAGTGATAATTTTGTGTCAAGGATTAGAAGTGCTCAATCATATAAATAGGCGTTGAGAACCCACAAAAAAATAAAAAATAGTAAAATAAGGAATACTAATAGAGATCAATCACAAAATGAACAAAGATTAAAAAAAAAACTTTTTTAAAGCTATAACTAATAAATATAACTCAAGATTATTCATGACTAATAGGTATAACTCAAAATTATACATAACTAATAGGTATAGCTCAAGATTATCTATAACCAATAGGTATAACTCAAGATTATCCATAACCAACAGGTATAATCCAAGATTTTTATTTTATGGATAATCTTGGATATAACTCAAGATTATCCATGACTAATAGGTATAACTCAAGATTATCCATTTTGAGATAAACAACAAAAAATCTTCATGGAATTAGAATTAAAATACTTCAAGATCAACCTGACTATTTAGCTGCTTATATGATATTTAATTTAATTTTTAGAGAATATAAATACTATCATTTAAAACAGTAAATAACTAATAGTATTTAATATTTAATTAATTATGTTTTAGTGATAATTTTAAATACTAATAGAGATTAATAACTAACTAAACAAAGATTAAAAAAAATTATTTAAAACTTTCAACCAGACCAGGTCAGTTTTTTTATTTTGTCAAAATAAACAAGAGTTATAATTGAAGGGGTAAGTGGATAAAGGGGTTAAAAATAATCAATTTTAAGAAAGTAAGGTTCAATTGTCACCTTAGGAACCTCGTGTCTGTGGTGGCAGCGGTTTAAATCTGACCTGGGCTGGATGACATTTAATTTATAGGTGTCTCATGGAATGGAAACTCACCCTTCCCAAAAAAAAAAAAAAAGTCTCTGTTTTATGTCTTTCGTATATTTGCTAGACAAGAGCTCTAATTAAACCATGCAAAATTGGGCAAAAAATTGGTATAAAATAAAAAGAATTGTACTATTTGAACCACCCAGACTAATAATATGGCGGAACTGTTACAGCATCTTAAAAAATTCATCAAGATAAGTGGTAATGATGAAGGAAAAACAGAATAATGTTCAAACTTCAAAATGTTGTAAATGTAATAAAAAATAAACGGAATTTATTATTTTACAAAAAATAAGGGGTCCTGATTTATTGGTATATTGACATACCTTGATGTCCATCAAAATAGGTAGTAGAACTACCGCAAGGCTGATACTGGCCAATTCATTCCTACTGCTGTTTTGATTTATCAGCCTGAACAGTTCCAGAGTTTGAATCACTAATTTTAAGTGGATTCCTGAAAGTTCCTGGTAGATGAGACCAAGAGCATCAATTGCAACTACGTCATCAGGAACTTGGTTGTCGGCTAGATTAAAAAAATGTGAAAAAAATAATGATTAAAATATTGTAATATTCCATATTTATTAAATTAATTATTAGGAATTTTTAATGTTTTTATTATTCTCAGATCTAAACTATAGCTTTGATGATTACAAGGTTTAAATAAATAAATTAAATATTAAATAGATATGAGAATTTTATTTTAAATTATTATACATTATTGACTCTCATCCTAGGGCGGGTTTTCAAGACAATCAGAAGAATTATTAGCTACTTTTACAAATATACTTAAATTCTATTTCGATCAAAACTAACTAATTATATAATCTTCTTGGATGACTGATAATTCTTGAGGTCTTCTTTCTAAATATCAACCAATGACAGTAGATAAAGGTAGGTCAGCACCACCTGCTTTCAGGAGACGTCCTCTCTCTTTGTCTGTTACCAACACTCGATAGTCGATGTAAAACATCCATTGTAGCACAACCACATTAATTCAATTGCGATGATTCATGATGTAAATACTTCATTGATAGTTTTTATTATCTTCTTTTCATCTTGGATTAATTTGTACAATAATCGTGGTAGAAAAACAACAAAAGTTAAAAAAACTTCAATCTACCAACTCAACATAACAGTAAGTCAACAGACTTCGGAAGGACATATGCCTCCATCTTGAAATATTTGAAAAAAGTTTGTTTTGGTCTCCATAAATTCTGAATAATGAAATTGGTTAGTCTGCTTTTTGATTTTATAAAACAAATGAACAATATTAAACGTTGATACATAAAATAAAACTATTAATGTATAAAAAAATAAATATTTATCAAAAAAGAGGATATTATAATATGTACATTGGTAATAATGAAATATCAATGGTAGGCATTGAAGACCTAGAAACTCCAAGATATCCAATGAGTGAAGAGGTTTACATTGCCTTTATATATCTGTACCATGGTAAAAGAAAGGCCAGTGTCTGAATATTTTAACCAATTTTTTATTTATAACATTTGTTAATTTGAAAATGTAGGAGTTATAAATGAAATTAAGGAAAATGTTCTAATCTTACTAGATTTTATGCTAGATACTTTTTCAAAGGGCCAATGTCAAATCTACAATAAAATAAAAAATGGCCAAAAAGCACTTAAATAACCTTTTCTAAAAATAAATAAAATGAGCATTGGCCCTTCTTTTATCAAGGTACAGATATATAAATAAATAATTATATAAGTTCAAAGAAGGTGAAGACCACCTACCAACAGCAGTGCCGCAACTCATTCTGAAAATATGAAGGGAGGAAAAGTTACCTGAGAGGTATATAGCTCTAGGTTATCTTTTCTTCCCTTAATTTGTCCAATACTAAAGAAAGGATCTATGTTTCAGTGTGACAATAACAGAGGTACAGCACTATTTCTGGTTATGTATAAGATCTATGTATAAAATGCTTAAAAGGAATGAACTCCTATAAGAAAGTGTTAGGCGAGTACCAAGCAGGATTTCAACAAGGTAAGAGCACATTGAATAAGATACTTAAGAAAAGATGGGAAGCGGGATCGACTTCATTGAAAGCGGCCTTCGATAGAAACTGCGTATGTAATGCGATTGACAAGGGCTTACATTATATTATATATTATGATTCCCAATGTAGAGTGCTGTTTCAGAGAAAGATGACTGAAAAGTTTAAAGAGAAGTCAGGACTTTGCTGAGGAGACTGCCTTTCCTGATGCTACTCAACTTGGCATTGGAGAAAATTATGTGGAAAACTGCAAAGTGCTTGATGGAATATGAGTAGGAATGATGAACATATCCCTCCCACATGTGGAAGACTAAGAGTCCTCAGTAAAGCAGAAGATATTCAGGATAAGGTTCAAAACTCCGATAGTAATAAGTCAGTAGATCGAAGGAGTACGAGTTGGGTTTTACATTTTTTTGACACATCAATCAAGACCTGGTTGTCCATTCCTATGGAAAAAGTCTAAATTGTAATACAAAACTTAAATTATATCAGCCCAGGATTCTATTATCAAGTAAGAGACTGTACCTTTTGGTTTGTTTAATTTTTAATTAATTGATAAAATTAAGTTCAAGGTATGAATGTTCCATACCTGAAATGAGCTGTTGTACCCTGCACGGTATCAAAGGATCCTTGAGGTTCTGTAAGAAGGAACAGAAAGCAGCAGAGCTCTCCATCTCGACCCCAGGCCTCAGCAGCGCTCCGAGGCCCATCCTGTCTCCCCTCTGTAAGAGTCTCAGAATCTGTTTTCTTATCACTTCCCGTCCGGGATAGCGGAATATCCCAACTTCATGATGATCTGCAATACCAATGATTAATTAATCAGGTTTAATAATCAATAATACTTTAAGAGAATAATCCTTAACATATAAAAAGTCAAGAATTATATCTCCACAATAATTTTAATGATGGAGATATAGTTGAATGGTTCATACAGGTTTAGTAAAATTTGATTAAATTGATACTAATAATAATTAGTAATAATACCAACATTTTTTTTATATTTTATGATATTTCAAACACAGTGAACCTTATTAATATAACATATTATTATTTTAATTTAATATCTTCTTCTTTAATAGCACGACAGACAACTTATAGATGCCCTTACCTACTCTAGAAGTTTTTACTACTGTATTATAGCTTCTGCCATATTCATTCCCAACTTTTGTAGTTCATTGCTCAAACTATCCTGCCATCTTATTTTGGGTCTAACTCTTACTTGTAGGCCAAGGATTAGGAGCATCAACTTTAACTGCCTCATTACTACAGCAGCACCAGTTTAAATCTGGCCTGGAGGGTCGACTTTTATTCCTGTGGCAGTCCCATATAATGACAAAAAAAAAAAAAGTGAATTTACACTTATTGACAGAGATGTTATGTACTTTTTTGGTAATGTCTTCTTCTCCATCTTTCTGATTCTTGGACTAGTGGTATTTAAAAATACACACTGAAGATGCGGTAAGACCTCCGAAACACTGATAAGGGAATATTAGGTATGTAATGAAGTAATTATAAGAATTATTTCCCAAAAGCTTTAAAAAAATAGACATTTCCTTTATCAGAAAAAAATATTTAAAAAAAAAAATATTTTTTTCATTTATTGGTTAAATAAACTGGAAGGTGGTAATAGTTGTTAATACTTCACCACAAATGTTTTAATGAGTTCACAAAATTTTGACCTAACAAGCCATCCTCAGGTACAAAACCTGCAAGGACTCAATTTTGCAGATTTTGCCCAAAATAGATATACCTCGTTTTATTCCAAAACCCTAACCCATTCAAACCCATTAGTTCTTAACCCCTCATCCTTAAAAATCCCTGATAATCCTCTGAGGCATCGAAAAAAAAGATGGCCACATTATCTTGTAATTTAAAGCAACGATTAAGTACCACCATTGGGTGGTTTCTTCCCAAGATCATGTGTTATGAAACATTTACTTACTGGATTTTTTCATACAGTTGTAAAATTCAATAAAAAAAATAATTATTCTTTTACATTAATAATAGGTTTACTTACTTTCTTTGAGGTAGGCAACGATGTCAAGTGCAGCTGAGAACCTCTTTTCTGTTAATTTGGTTTCAGCATCTTGTTTTACCTTCCTAAAAAAAATATTTAAATGATTGATATTTTTCAAATATTTCCAAGAATTGATAAAATTCAAAGTAAAAATATACTATATGATTTCATTTCTATATATTTATATCACATTCACTATGGAAAATTTAGTGGAAGTAATAAATAGAGACAAGTTAAGAAATAGTGAGTAAGGAATTTTTTATGCTACCTGTTTTTGTCCAAGTCCATTAAATAGATGTTCTAAGACTGGCAAGGACAGTTTGATTTGCTTCATAACTAAGAGTGTTAGGAATGCACAGTAGTTTTTTAATGCAAAAATTGGATAGAAGAGATATTTCACGTTTAGGTTTATTAAACGAGACTAGACAAGGACCCAGGATTAAAACTGAGGGAGGGGAGGAGACAAGCCATAATCAATCAGGTTGTTACATTTGAGCATGGAAAAGGATAATGAAACCACAACTTTAAGGAAAGTATATATTATTTTGCAGTGCTTTATTAACTATTATAATAGTATTGGATTGAAAAAAAATTATTTTTTCACTAAATTAATAATTTTTGTCACTTCTAGGGACTTCTAGGGGGGAACTGCCCCTCACTGGTTACGACCATGAATATGTATTAGATTTAATTAATTAATTTAGGGATGGGGTAAATCACTGAAGGGAACCAGAATCAAGGCTCTCTGGGAAGGATTTACCTTAACTAGCAGTCAAGAGAAAATAGTCCTACTTGTAGCAATTTCATGCAACATTCCCTGGGGATCTATTGGCTATCTATGTCAGATTTTTCAAAATAGCAGACCTATATTTTCATTCTGAATCTACACATTTGTCACTTGGCGCAAATCCAAGACTTGTAAATAAGCTTGGTAAATCAATAAACTAACAAATGTCGGTATTCACACGTTTTTTTTTTGTTTTTTTTAGACTTTTGTCGGCTATTACATTCAATTTACTCGATTTTCATTATAAAAAAGATAAATATCGGCAAATTTGGTGATATATGAAAAAAAATTGATATAAATAATACTACCTAGCATATAAAATGAACCTTCGTTCTGTAAGGTCGTTTTATCAGAAACTTTTTGATTTAATTAACTAGAAAAATAATTTCTTCATAAATATATGAAATGAAAAAAAAATAGTCTATTATCCTGGAACTTGGTCCCTTCAGAACAATTAGAAAGGCAATTTTAATTTTATAACGTACCTCAGGGTAGTATCCTTGGTCCTATCCTTTATACAGTTTTTACAGCTGACATCCCAACCCATCCTAACACTATTCTCACCACTTATGCCGATGACACATGCCTATTGTCAGTGAATAATGATCCTTCCATTGTATCCCAATCCCACATCACCACCATCGAAGATTGGTGCCAAAACTGGAGGATTAAAATAAATTCCAATAAATCCCACCAAATCTCATTTACCCTTCGTCGTAAACCTTCGTCTTGCCCTACAGTATCTTTTAATAATACCCCACTTATTCCTGTTGAACAGATCCGTTACTTAGGACTAAATCTGGACAAACGACTGACATGGAATCCTCATACAAGACTGAAAAGACAGGAAACCCCTCGTCGATTCCGACTATTACAACATTTACTAGACAAACGGTCCAAACTTCCATTACAAAAGACTGATCTACATGACTATTATAAGGCCTATTTGGACATAATGAGTTGAGCTATGGGGCTCCACTAAACCATCTAATTCCTCTCGAATCCAATCCTTACAGTCCAAAATCCTTCGTAAAATCCTTAATGCTCCTTACTTTGTCACAAATCAAATCATCCATCAGGTCCTCAATGTCCCCTATGTTGCCGATTTGGCCAGAACCAGATACCAATCCTTCCATAATAAACTTCCCAACCACCCAAACCAACTCGTTTCTAACCTGGTTTCTCCTTCACTACCTGATAATCCTCCTAGGCGTCTAAAAAGAAGATGGCCTCGAGATCTACTTTAGAAATGTTTTTGGAGTTCTATCAATGGCTAGATTCTCCACATGTTTTTATCATGTCATAATATCACTTACAGCAAATTTACTTGTTGTGTATATATGTATACAGTTCGTAAATATCAATAAATAAATTATTAAAAAAAAAAGAAGAAAGAAATTTATAACATTTATTGGCCATAAAACAGTGGGGCCACACTTAATTGTAACTTATATACAGAGAGAGAAAAAAATAGATTCATTAAAAAACTAACTGACTAAGTAAAAAAAAACAAAAAGTTAATTACAAAATATCTGTACTATTATAATAATGGGTCAGATTGGAGAAGCAAAAGGTAGTGAAATATAAGGGATTTAAACGAGGAAAGGGTTGGTACATGACGTATGTTAGAGGGAATAGAGTTCCAGAGATACGCTCCTCGGGTAAAAAACGATGTATCAAACGCAGCAGTTCGGTGAGGTGGAGGGTAGATGTCAGATCAACGGGACCTGGTAGTACGGAATTGGACAGAGAATTGGAATTGCAGGTTTCCTAGGATATAGGAGGGGCGTTGAGTACTAATTGCTTGGAATAAAAAGGAGGCTAGGAAATACTGGCATCGGAAGGATGGATAGAGCCACTTCAGCTTGGCGTGATACTGGAATATTACATAAGTAATATGTTTGTACTTTATTTAATAAAAAATAAACTGCTAAAGCTAATTTTATTTAATTAATTAAATAAGTTTATTTTTGGTGATAAAGTAATGAGCATTGGGGGTTTTATGTAGGATTTTGGATTGTAAGGATTGGATACGAGAGGAATTCGAAGGTTTAGAGGACCCCTGAAGCTCGACATCGCATGTCCAGAAAGGCCTTATTACAGTCATGTAGATCAGTCTTTTGTAATGATTGGAATTTGAGACCGTTTGTCTTGTAAGTGCTGTAATAGTCAGAATCGACGTGGATTTAATTAAGCAATAGAAAATAATACTTATTGCTTTTTGGTAAATATATAAGAAACTAATAAATAAAAAGAAGAAACCAATTGAATCGGTAATTTCAGAAACGAAATAAGACATTTGTCAATATAGAACAGGCCGCTGTTTTGCATAAATTGAGGTACATCTAACATAAGGTTATGGTTTTGTTTTGCATGGACATGTTACAAAGATAATAACGTTTTTTATTTATTTTTTTTATTATTTATTAATTGACATTTACAACTGTACACAATAATACATCTAGTAAATCATAATGGTATGATGCAGGCATGTAGAGAAACTGGAGGGTTTGGGTGGTTAGGGAATTTATTATGAAAGGATTGATATCTGGTTTGGGCTAGGTCGGTTACATATGAAAGGTCTTTATGGATGACTCGATTTGTGACAAAGTAGGGAGCATTAAGAAGGAGAAGCATTAAGGATAAGAGATGAATTCGATGGTTTAGTGGACCCCCAAAGCTCAACTCCGTATGTTCAGATAGGCCTTATTACAGTCAAGTAGATCAGTCTTTTATAATGGATTAGAAGTTTAGACTCTTTGTCTATAAGTGTTGTAATAGTTGGAATCGACGTATAGTTTCCTGTCTTGTGTGAGGATTCAAAGTTAGTCGTTTATCCAGATATAGTCCAAGGTAGCGCATCTGTTCAACAGGAGTAGGAGGAATATTATTAAAGGGTACTGTAAGGCAGTCGATCTACGACAAAGTGTCATAACTTAGAGACCGTTCATTTAAGATAAGTAGATTCAATCTTAGGATTTTCCCTGCCATTTTACATATCTTACTACATATAAGATTTTCCGGGTATAGTAATTTTCATGACGATGATGATTCATCTAAATTTTTTCCTCATTCGTTTCTAAAACTCATACATAACGACCTTGTACGACAACTGTTTACAGAAACGAAGAGGGATACTCCGAATTTCGTGCGTCATTTTAGAGAGGAAATAATGTTGCAAAATAAATCATCGTTACTAGACCAATAGAAATAGGAAGTTTACATTGATAGCTACTGATACCGAGACTTGTGATGGCTCATAGTTTACTTTACACATGAACTGATTTTTCTTCTGACACAGGGGACTCTTACTTCCTCAATAATAGTACAAGAGCCCAAGAGGAGAAAAAAAAACAGTTATTTTACCCCAATATTTTATTACTGTAATGAAAACTATGTATAATTACTAGTCAAAATTGATGAGTCTGCGAAGTATAGGTAGGGGGAATAAAAAATGGTAGCTGTCTCAAAACGTTAAAAAAAATAAATTTTTCATTTGAAGCTCTATTATCTTAAAAAGTAGGAACAACACAAGAAAACCTAAGAGAACGCCATTTAAAGAAGAGTAAATTTTCTAAAATATGAGCCCTAATAGAGTTATTTCCGTTAAATAGTTTTCGAGATAAAGCTTTTTAAAAAGCAACATTTCATAAAAATGTTGTATGAGACGTACTAAAAGATCAGTAGTTAGTGAATTTATTTTAAAAAATCTATATCTCAAATAATATTTGATGTACAGCTGTCTATTAACACTCAAATTAAAGCTAGTTTAATGAGCTTTAAAGTAGTTTATGATGTTTATCTTCGTAGGAGTAATAGTTTACATGAGATTTACTAAAATAAATTGATTTATAGTTGTTCGGACAAATTTTGATTTACCAAATTTATATTCACATATGTGAATATCATAAAAACTACTACCCCTACGAAGATAAGTATCATAAACTACTTTATAGTAAATTAAATTTTCTTTATTTTGAGTGTTGGCAGACAAATGTGCGTCTTAGGGATCTAGAGATATATTTTTTAAAAAATCCAAAATTTTATACGAACAACTGGAAATTAACATTTTGTGAGTTTATTTTGTCAAATATCATAAAAACTACTACTCCTACAAAGAAAAACATAATTAACTTTTTTTTAGTAAATTTAAGTACCTTTAATTTATAGTTGTTCGGACAGATTTTCATGTGCAAAATTTATATTCATATGCGATTATCATAACTACTATTCCTACAAATATACGTGTCATAAACTAATTTATAGTAAGTTGAATTCATGAATTCCTTTCATTTTCAGTGCTGGTAGTCTGGAATGTACGTCTTATGGTTCCAGAGATATATTTTTTCAAACATCAAAAATTGTGTCCAAACAACTAGAAATTAACATTGTGTGAATTTTTATTTTTAGTCATATCATAAAAACTACTACTCCTACAAAGATAGA
>NW_027114391.1:47095-50207 GCF_000696795.3 Halyomorpha halys | reverse complement strand
AGTTCGTAAGTCTTTGTGTAAGTTCTTGTTACTGATGTAGGGGGGAGCGCTACTGATCAGTCTTAGTAATTTTGATTGAACTGTTGCAGTTTCAGTAAGTTAGTTTTTTTGGTATATCCGTAAATTTGTGCACTGTAAGTCCAAATTGGTCTGAGAAGGTAAGTATAAATCTTTAGTTTTTCTGAAAGCGGTAATTTTAGCTTTTGTTTTGATATTTTTATGTGGGAGGCCTATGTAAGTCGTTTGTCCAATGTCCAAGGTATTTTACTGTGCCTGTCCGGGTTAAACTTCGTTCGTTTAGAAAAAAAGGAGGACATACACCACGACGGAGCGTAATAGTTATTTGCACTGATTTCTGAATATTTTCCCTGTTTGATACAATATTCATGGATGTGAGCTAGATGTATTTGTAATTGTTCTCAGGCTTGTGCTGAGTCGCCATGCTTGGCTAAAATGGCTGTATCGTCAGCATATGTGGCCATGAGAGTGTGCTCCATTGTGGGTAAATCGGAGGTATACAAAGTGTATAATAATGGCGCTAGTATAGATCCCTGCGGAACTCCAGCTTCTGCCGCGAAATATGAGGATAGTGATGAGCCCTGTCGAATCCGGAAGTATCTCTCATAAAGTGTTGCTTTAAAAAAAAAAAAAAAAAAAAACTATCTTGGGAACTATGGAACATAAATAGCTCTACTAGGGCTCATATTTTAGTAAATTTATTCTACTTTAAACGATGTTCGATTAGGTTTTCTAGTGTTGTTGATTAGGTTTTCTAGTGTTGTTGATTAGGTTTTCTAGTGTTGCAGGTAGTTTCGAAGCTATGGAGCTCCGAATGAAAAATTATTTTTTTAAATTTCGAAACAACTATCAAATTGTATTCCCCCTGACTATCATTTCTGAATAGTATTTATACATAGTCTTCATTCTGGATTTTCTTTTTTGGAAGTCTGATTAATCAATTTCCATAAATTTTTTGAAGTTAAAAAACTAAAAAAAAGTTTTCATCAAAGGAATCAAAAATTGGGGTGAGATAGTTTTTTTCTCCTCTTGGTCTCTTGTACTAACATGCTCGGGCATGTCGGAGTTCGCCACGGCTTAAGAACATCATTTAAGTTAGAGTAAATGTACTAAAATATGTGCTCAAATAGAGCTATTACATACTTTTAAAAATAGCTTTTTAAGTAATAATTCACAGTAAGCAAATTCAACGTACAGATGTCAATTAGCACTCAAATTAAAGCTTGTTTTATGAAATATAAAGTAGTTCATGATGTTTATCTTCGTAGGAATAGTAGTTTTCATGATATTTGCTAAAATAAATTGATTTATAGTTGTTCGGACAGATTAAAGTAGTAAAAAATTGGGGTGAAACTGGGTTTAGCAACTTGGTAACTGCAGCGGCGCTGATTCGACTCCGGCCTGGGCGGGTTCAGTTTTATATCGAAGCGGCCTCACGAAATGAAATCTCGACATTCCCATGCTAATTAGAATAGGGTGGGAACCTCTAGGAATTGTCTCCCTTCATTAACAAAAAAAATGCTACTTGGAATATTTAGTTATTGACAATGGCTATAAAAATATATGGCGACCATTTTGAAAAATAAGCCATAATAGGCCAACAGACCCCCAGAATGTAGTAAACATTTTTTGTGTTTAGGAAACAGTTTTACGGTAAATGGAATAAAATTTTATCTCATATCTATCTATTACTATTACCGTTTTCATTTATTGATTATAACATTTAATTTTTTCTTATTATATATTACGTTTTATAGTATACCCCTCTTATGTCAAGTGTTTGTATCTTTTTTAGCCCTGACGAAGCCCTGCAACGTGGGGCGAAACGTTCGCTCAAATAAAAATTTACTATTTGAGTTTTATTTGACCGTACCCGGACCATATTCTATTCATTGATACACACGGTCAATCAACAATCTTCCACCAAACAGTTTTACATTTGAATCCGTTGAAAGAAAATACTTTTCACTTGATTCTAGTTACAGCTAAATTTTAAGCTATTCTTCGTAGAATATTAGACTGACAGATAATCTCCAATTCCACCTTTCTTCGAAATATTTAATGGCACTGAGAGTTTTATTTGTATTAATTTCAAAGAAAATAATAACAAGAAAAGTACTCAAGTAAGGAGTGTTTCAAAAGTTCAATTGCTGGGTCAAGTATTTACTAAGATAATAATAAATAAATCTGTCAGGTACAAACTCCAACAGAACAATAAAGAAAAACTACGAGCACTCACCTATAATGACCATTCCCCGTATTTGTATTAAAAACAATTATCGTGAAGATAAATCAAGGTCAAACATAGATAATATATGATTCTTATAATTATACAATCCTTAAGATGGTTGAGGCGTTGAGTTGAATTGAGAACGAGAGAGGAAATTGTTTTACCTCGCCTTGCTGATCCGACATTTATTATTGTGGTTTAATGGAGTAAGCGATGTCCTATAGCAAAACAACGGGAACAACAAACTCTTCTATCACATTTTTCCTTTTAATTCATTACAGTTTTAATCTTCGAAAAAATATTATACTTTAAGTCGGGTGAAAATAGTACAGTTTTTCATCTTTTTTATTCTTAAAGCTAATATACATTTTCACTATTACAATAACCATTTTTTCCTTTAGTTATGAAATATCAGGCTTCACTTTTATCATTGAAAAAACACTTTTTCTTCAAACATTAAGTGAGGTATATCAATTTTTTTCGTTCAATTTTCACCCCACAATGCCGGTGCCAAAGTACACTCTTTTTATGATGGATTCCAAAGAAGTTGTACTATTGTCACTGAATTTTTTTCACTCTTTAGAGGTTCTAGAAGGTCTCAGGACGCACAAAAAAAAAATGTTTTTCAATAACTTAGCCTAATTGAAATGAAATGAAATGAAAAAATAACTTTATTCTGAGACATATGTCCCCTAAGAATAAATACATGGTTCATCTAGTGAGCTTTTTATCTGGCGAGCGTTTACAAATTTTCAGATAGTAGAATGAAATTACATTGGTATATTGGCTTTACTACTGTTTATAATGTTAATCAATACCTGCCTTGATTACAAAGATGTGGAGGTTTGGTTGTTCAATAAATGA
>NW_027114391.1:41578-46970 GCF_000696795.3 Halyomorpha halys | reverse complement strand
TGCTAAAGAAGGAAGTTCTATAGGAGGGCATATATAAATCATTCGGATGGGATCTGGTGTTTAATGAGTGGATGGATGAACGAAGAGTGAGGAGATCAAGGATATAGGTAGGTTTTTTGATGTTAAGAACTTGGAATAGAAAAACACCAAGGAGGTATTGCCTTCGGGAGGTTGGATAGAGCACTTCAACTCGGAATACCTGCGGGAGACTTGAGAGCGCCTAGGGAACCCAAAGAATTGAAGAAAATGTTGCTAATTAGATTTCTTGGTTCAAAAAGTCCTTTTTGTTTTTAATACCGTTCACAGAATGATTGGATGTTTAGACCTTAAAAAAAACCATAATGGGATACATAAAACACATTTTCTTGGTTGAATTTTTTTTTTGTTTAATATGGGTCGTAACCTAGAAATACAATTTAGGTCTCACATTAGAAAAAAAAACTTTTTTTTTTCAAGCCAGCGAGAACGTTTCAAACTTGAATAGAGTTATTTAAGTTAAATAGTTCTGAAAATATACTTTTTAAAAAGCAACATTCCAAAAAAATGTACAGAATGTATTGAAAGATCAGTAGTTAGTTAATTTATTTTGAGAAATCTATATCTCATAAACCATTCAACGTACAGAAGTCTATTAGCACTCGAATTAAAGCTAGTTTAATGAGCTATAAAGTAGTTTATGATATTTATCTTCGTAGAAGTAATAGTTTTCATGATATTTGCTAAAATAAATTGATTTATAGTTGTTCGGACAAATTTTCAAATGCCAAATGTAAATTTATATGCGAATTTCTTAAAATATGTGTCGTGAACTACTTCATAGTAAGTTAAATTTCCTTTATTTTGAGTGCTGGCAGACATATACACATATGTGAATTTATTTTATCAAATATCATAAAAAGTACTACTCATACAAAGATAAAGGTTATAAACTATTTTTTAGTAAATTTAATTTAACTAGCTATAATTTGAGTACCGACTAACATTTGTACGTCTTATGGTTTCTAAATAATGTTTTTCATAAATCACACTTATTGTCTGAACAACTACAAATCAATTTATTTTAGCAAATATCATGAAAATGGTACGAAGATAAAGGTCATACATTACTTAATAGTACATTATAGCTTTAATTTGAGTGCTAATAGTCATCATCATAAGTCACATAGTTCCTGAGATATAGATTTCTCAAATACATTTATCTTATACCCATCTCTGCCCAGAATGTAATGATAGAAATCTAATTGATTCAAATGACTTGATGGATTAGTCTTTTTTTCCGTGAAGTTGATCGTTTTGGTACATAAATTTATGAAAATAATTTGTCAGTAAGAAATGAAAAAATAAACACTTAAATTAATTTTATTATTTAAGTGTTTCGACCACTAGAGCCATTTGCACTGAGTTAAAAAAGTTAGTAGATAACAATTGACATATTAACAAAGTTACAAAGTGAGAAAGTTACATATAATTACAAAGTGAGAAAGTTACATATAATTACAAAGTGAGAAAGTTACAAATTAACAATTACAATTTCAAGTTACATTACATTACAATTACAAGTTACAAATTTACAATTACAATTACAATTACATATTTACAATTATGATTTACCTTTTAAAAAGTTGCAATTAGATTTGAGGTAGTTAGTAAATTGCTATAATGAATGTTGCATCCACTTATATCTATTGCTGGACAGTTAGACGATATGTGATCGTAAATATTAATGATTTTTAAGAAGTGAAAAAGTTTTGATATTGTTGTGGGATCTTCTCTCAACATCTCCTGTAAATCTGAAGAGAACCGGTGTGGTTCGTGAGCAATACATTCAGTGAGAATATGCCTAACGGTAAGATCGTTTCCGCAGAAGCGACACGTCGGTGCATTTTCTACTTAAATTAATAATGCCTAAATTTAAATTGAATTATTATTAAATAAATAACATTATAAATTTTATTTATTTAAATTATAAATTTTATATAAATTATTATTAAATTTAAATTTAAACACTTAAATTAATAATGCTGAGTTTCGGTATTTCTGTTCACAAACATAAACAAGTCGTTATTTGAAACAGTAAACAGGTTGTTTTTGGGATTCCCTCACTGCGACATGAAAAAGATCAAACAATTTTTTCTTCGTGGAATTCATAGAGATAATTTTTATATGTGATAATAGAATTTTTTCATATGCTTGAGGTGTCTATTATTTTTTTATTTTATTTCTGGAAAAAAAATAATAACAAAGACAAAAAAAGTTTAAGAGGTTTTCAAAACGTAAATTTTAGTGATGCTTTTGACTGAACTGGTTTCTAACATTTTTTATTTTTTATTTTTCAATAAAAATAAAATAATCTGGGTGTACTAACAGAGCAACTCATAGAAAATATTTATAATGCGCCAACGTTTCGCCCAAATTTTCAGAGCTTCTATCAAGGCTGAAAACAAAATACAAAAACTAAAAATACTATTAACAGTGTAAGAGCATCTATTTTAAGATGGCGAGCTCGAGTATAGATTTATTTTAGGTTTTTGGATATACGACATATATATATGTTTTCGGAGTTACAGAAAATGAATATGGTATTGATTTTAATATAGCGCACTGGTGTATTGTTTTATTTTAACTTTTCGTATAAATAACATATCGGTTAACTTAAAATGTTTTCCAAAGAGAAAAAAAAATAAAATAGTTTCAATTTTTATATGGCTCGCTTGAGTATAGATTTATTTTAACTTTCTCATTATGGCTAAGGGCTACAGCTTCACACAAATGTTGCTCCATGAAGAGGATTTAAAAAAAATTAATTAAATAATATGTATGTATGTATTTATTAAATTACATTTTATTGACCTAATACGAAATAGAGGTTGGGAGAGTAGAATTTAGATAAGTTTGGAAATAAATTTTCGAGTGAGTAACTTTATTTTGTATGGTCCAAGATTGGATCGAAAAATCTGCTTAAATGAAAATCTGAATATTATATTTTTTAACCAACGTTAATTCCGTTTACTTCATATCCTAGAAAAAGAGGTGATAAAAAAAAGTTTACTTGGTTAGTTGGTACTGGAAGTGGTAAGAATTTGAGGAATGATATGGAGTCAATCTCGATACTTGAAATGTTGCCGATCTGCGCGGAAGACTGACCACAGTCAGACATAGCACGAAGGAATCTAAAAAACAAAGCAAACTTGAAAAATGTCTCCGATCAAATTGTGCAGATTTATGTACGGTCGAAATAGTAAAGCCATATTTAAATGAAAATTTTTATTTGGTATCGATACGGTCACGGTAGATTTTCTGGTGAAGGCGGAATAACTCAATTGAAGAGTGAAACCGTTGATTCAAGATAATATCGATAGGTACCCGGTCTGTAACTCCCGATGAAAGGAAGATACCATTCACTTCTTGTGAACCTATCTCAAGTATAATGAAATTACAAAAAATATTTTGAACAGTGAACGTGCTCTCAAGAAAAATTATTTGGCTTATTAAAGGCTCTAATTGGAGAGCTCTTAACAACTATGTACGATGGGCTACACTGCAAAGAGCCCATTTGGTTAATATTTCATGCCACAGTTTGTTACCATTGCTTTATAAATACATAAATACTGTATTGTTAATTTAAATTATTGTTCTAAAAGTATATAACATAATTTATTTAAAATTTTTGTTTTATTATTTATTTTTTCATTTAAAATTCCAAACAGACCTCGACAGACGGATATTTTTCCATTGTCTATGTATTTTTAATTGTTGTATGCCTCCATTTTTGTATATTTTTTAAATAAATACATTTAAAAAAAAGTAATGTGATTGAGAATATGGAAATATACAATCCTTAGGGTGGGTGTAGGTATGCAGAAATATTAATCTTTTATTAAACTATTTATTTGATACTCTTATATATAAACAATTAATTAATAAATACGGAGCTATCTACAAGTAATGGAGCCCACAGGAGCGACAAGGCTCTGCGGGTGGCAAGTGGACGGTGGAACCTATGTGGCCACTGGCGCCGCCCAAAGGAGTCACCACGGAACCCGACAGACCCCCGCAGCCGATCTGGCCCCGTACAGTCGTCCCAAGGGGGCCGCAGATTGTGCCACCAATGCTCTTCGAGACCACCGCGGGCGGGTAGTTTAAAGACCCGGCTGTGGGGTAGGATGATGTGTCGTAGAGAGGATAAGAAGTGTCGTAGTAGGACCTGCCGATGGGGGATCTCCTAGCGTAGCAAGGCAGCCTCTTCGGGATCCGCTCGACGTAGCTCGGCTCGGCTTCGGCGTAGTCGTCGTAGTACTCCTCGGGCAGGAAGGAGCGGTGCGATCTCCTACAGAGGGCCAAGGACATCGCCGGGAGGGCTACAAGGAGGCAGAGGATGATCTTCATGACTGTACTCCTGGATGATCAAGGAGGCGGTATATAGGCGGAGTCTCTTCTCTCCTGGGCACGTACGGGATGCGGTACCTGACTGCCGGAAGTAAATAACGCCTACAAAACTGTAGCGGTTGTCAAAACAAGCCTTCTTTCTTAATAAACCTACTAGAACAGCGTTCGCATGCAACATTAAGGAGGAATTAACATTATACTTTAAATATAATTCCGATTGAACCCCTATTTGTGTTAAAACTTAGTATATAAAATGTCAATAATAATTTATATATATTTTTTAAAATTATAATTTAACTGATTACTACTTAATAAATGCCATAAACAGAAACGTCAATTCATTATATTTTTAAATTATATTAAGATGTACACCTTTTTATGTTTTAGTACGAATAACTAGTTAATTATCTATATAGTATTAGGTATGCTATTTAATTATTTATCAGGAATAAAAATTTAATTCGCTACGTCATCACTACTAAATCATACAAAGATGTACACTCTTTTATGTTGTTTTGGGAATAAATATTTAATTATTTATATAGGTTTAGGAATTTAATCATTTATTAGGAATAAAAAAATTAATTTGATATGTTATTAAATTATTAAATCAACTTTTTTTATATTGTTTTAGGTTTTAGAAATAAATAACTAATTATTTATTAGAAAAAAAAATTAATTCGTTGTATTATTAAATTATATTAAGATGTTACAATAACCAATAGGAAATTATCTATGTATACGTTTTATATCCATGCTTTCATAACAACTACTAACACCAAATGGGCTAAACTCGATGGCTAAAAGATGTATATATTAGCCAATGTCTAATACATCTCTCTATCTATAATAAACAACTTTATTGTAATTGTTTTTTTTTTTGTTTTTTTAGTGAGATTCATTTTTAATTATTGAAAATCAATCGAAATGGTTGAAAAAATCCAAACATTCGGACAACATTTTGCCCAAATATAAATGAAAAAACTCTTAGTTTATAAAATTTTAA
>NW_027114391.1:32853-40993 GCF_000696795.3 Halyomorpha halys | reverse complement strand
TTTTTATTTTTATTGTTTATTTATTGTAATTTACAACTGTACAAAAATACAATAGGTAAATATGTAGTATGTTTCATATACACTTGAAAATCTTGGGAAGGAACCACCCATTGGCGGACTTCAAACATATTTTATATGCTGTTTTATTTTTTGCTATTATATTTTGAGAAAGTAGCATTTCGAGGCACTCTAGGACGTCGCGTCACCCAGTTTAAGAAGCGCTATCTTAGCCTATCTGGTATTATCTACGTTCACTGGATCATCGGTTGCGTCAGTCATTCGAGTTACAAATAATGTTATATTTAATGATTGAATTTTTATTTTTTCTATATCCGCTGAATGCGACGTCATACCTCCTTGCCATCATCAAATGTATCTTGACGTTACATCAGTTTCTGCGTCATCACACTTTTTAATCTGCGTAGTACCAAAGTTTAGCGCAAGTATTTTTTTTTCCTTCTTCTTGCAAGGAAAGAACCAATTCTCAACTAACATGTAATAAGAAAGAAACAATTTTACAATACCAGAGAGTAAAAAACTTTATTAAAAATGTTGCGCAGGCGCTGCTCAACTTCATTAAAGTACAAGAGCCGGGAAGAAAAAAAAAGGCAGCTATTTCACCCCAATTTTCGATTACTTTTATGAAAACTATGTATAATTACTAATCAAAACTGATGAGTCTGCCAAGTATAGATAGGGGGAATAAAAAATAGCGGCTGTTTCAAAACCTTAAGTACTATAATGTAGTTGATGACCTTTACCTTTGTAGGAATAGTAGTTTTCATGATATTTGCCGAAATAAATTGATTTATAGTTGTTGGGAAAATAAATTTGATTTATGAAAAATTTATTTCAGAAACTAAAGGAAGTACAGATGTCTGCCAGCACTCAAATTAAAGCTAGTTAAATTTACTATAAAATAGTAATACTCTTGTAGGAGTAGCTGTTTTTATGACATTTGACAAAATAAACTCACAAAATGCCAATTTCTTGTTCGTATAAAATGTTGGATTTTAGAAAAAATATATCTCTAGATCCATAAGACGCACATATGTCTGTTAACACTCAAAATAAAGGAAATTTAATTTACCATAAAGTAGTTTATGACACTTATCTTCGTAGGAGTAGTAGTTTTTATGATATTCACATAGGAATATAAATTTGGCAAATGAAAATTTGTCCGAACAACTATAAATCAATTATAACAAATTTCATGAAAACTACTACTCCTACGAAAATGAAAGTCATAAAACTAGCTTTAATTTGAGTGCTAATAGACGTCTATACGTCAAATGGTTTTTGATATATAGATTTTTCAAAATGAATTCACTAACTACTGATCTTTCAGTACTTTCCATATAACATTTTTATACTTTAATTTTAACTTTTTAAAAAGGTATATCTCGAGAACTATTGAACGTAAATAGTTCTATTAGATATAGAGCTCCGAATAAAAAATTAATTATTTTTAACGTTTTGAAACAGCCCCCATCTTTTATTCACCCTGTCTATACTTGGCACACTCATCACTTTTGACTAGTTTTCAATTAATTAATAAAAAAATGGGGTGAAATATATGCCTTTTTAACATATAACATTTTTTCTAACCTATTATAATAAATAATCAGAGCATAAAACTAAATAAATAGCCACATCAGAATTTTTTTTTAATAATGTGCTAAAATTATACATGATTTTGTTTTATTATTTTTTCTCTTACATATTTTTATTTTTTTTTTCTAGCTTTTTGTCGGTCTTTATATGTATGTTAAATTTTTCCATTATTTTAATTTTAAAAGTTTCTCTCTTTTTTCCAACAAAGATAAAACAGAATTATAGTAAAAAATATAAAAATTATAAAAAAAATTTAAATGTAGTAAAACATATAAATACTTAAAAGGCCAACGTGGCTGTCCACAATTATATTCTATTAAAATTCAAAAAACTCTTTAATACATGCATGCAAAAAATAAACAAATACATTATGCTAAAAGTAATATGATTATATTAAAGTAATAATTTTCTGATACCAATAATAAGAAAAATAATATACATAAATAATATAAAAGTAAAATATTTGTATTAAAAGAAAAAAAAGCAATAAATATAAAATTATATAGGTATATAAAATAATATATAAATAAAATTTGTAATATTTTGCTATCCACCAAGACAACACCATCCTTATTATTTACCATTGATGTGATAGTGGATAATTCCCAGGGAGATCTCCTCTAGTTATAATTCATTAGTCAACAAAATTTATTTTTTAAAATCCGGTGCGCACAACACACACCTTGAGATGGAATTAATTCTTATACGTTTCTAATTCTTTATTACTCAAAATGACAATCCCCTTACTAAATATTTCATATATCTAAGTGAAAGTATTTTAATAACAATCATAGAAAAACAATAGTAGCTTAATTCTTTCATATTTTATATTCATCCGTAGTCACTATTAACAATTAGATGGATAAAAATTAATATTTGTTTGTTGGTACCTCATGCACTGCCATACCGTTATTGTTTGGGACAGATTTGTTTAGTAGTTCTAAAAAAAACATCCGTTTGGTCTTAGCAATTTTTTTAAGTGATTATTAAATTCGCTGCAAAAAAAAAAAGAAAATTTATTTATTTATTTTAAATTTTAAATTTATTTATTTATTTTATGTTTATTTATCATCATAACTTAAAAGCTGTACACCGTCGAAAGGTCATTTAACCTACAATTACATCATTTAGACTTAACGTCCATATAAGGACTAAATATTGGTTTCAAATAAAGCTAAACTTTTCAAAGTTTTATTTTATATCTCCGATTCTACTTTGTTCAATTGGATCCGATTTACGCCCTTCAGTGAAGTTAATAGAGCCTTATGAGAATTTTTTTTATTATTTTTTTTTCTTCTTTTTTTTAATTTATTTTTTTTTTGTATTTATTTTAGTATGTATGAGATCATTCATCACGATTACCTATTGTCTACAACTGTGTGGCAGATTGTAATATCTATCAATAAATAAATCTATCATTTAAAAAAAAAAAAAAAAAATTAAATTAAATAAAAAATAGAGCCTTCAACCACTCCTAAGGTTCATGTAGATCGCTTGAGTTGTGTTGAAGTTATTTCTATTTTTTTTTTTTGCAAAATATTTTTATTATATTGTTATTTATCGCTATAAACTAATAGTAATAATAAGCTATTGATTCAATTATTAATCTAATGTGTAAATAACTACATGTATTAATTTATATAAAACTTTCTGGATTATCTCTATAGGAAGTCTGGAGAGTCAATTCATAAAAAAAATATTTGAGGTTAATGACTTCCAGTTTAATGAAATTTTTATTAAAACATGGTACAACATAATTATGAGGTTAAAGTACATGAATATGGGACAGTGGTCCCGAAACGTTGTACCATGTTTTAATAAAAATTTCATTAAACTGGAAGTCATTAACCTCAAATAATTTTTTATGAACAAAACTTTCGATTAATCTACCTACATCTCTAAATCTAGCAATTGCAAAGCATTGCCGAGTCTACTAGTGCCAAATAAACAGAATGAAACTTAATTAAAAATTTTGATCGACAATTTTTTATTTTTTCTGTTGCCATGATATTCGTATTTAAGGATTTCTTGATGTGTTAAAAACGATTATCAACTTAATTTCTACTAGATGTATTTCAAACGATTTGATTCGAAAGACTATTAGGAATAAAAAAAGTTGACAAAAAAAACAACAAAGATATGAGAACTAAGGAATGAGAACGAAGGCAATTTATGACGTCCCTAAATGAGTCTGTTTCAAGCGCGATGAAAATCGTTTTCTCCTTTAGTTATAAATTTAATTATTTAATAGTTCATATTTATCCATTTTATATAACGAATCTGATGGTCGAGTGTGATTCTGACGAAATCACCTCTTTGCACACCCGTTGGTCAAGTAACAGTACTTACAAATAAATGTATACCTAATGACACTTTATTGGTAGTTGTGGTACTGATTTATTTTATTTATATTACGACTAACAATAAGTGTTGGTAGATCATTTTATTTCTTTTTAGACACTTTTATTTCTTTTTAGACACTAAGAGGAAGTTTTTTCCCTTTTTTTTCAAACAGAATCTAGACATTTGAACGAAAAGTCTTCCGTACAATTACAGGAGTGATCTGTGATCAGAGCCTCAACACATGGAGAAGAAGAACTAACTGTGAACTGTTTGCAGAGAATGGTCAATCAACAACCCACGATATAAAGGCAAGGAGGTTAAGATGGGCATGTGGCTCAAAGCAATCCATCAGGACGCCTCTACACAACAATGAATGTCCATATAGTAGGTAAGAGACCACGTAGGAGGCCAAACTTCAGATGGATAGAGAGAATCAACAAAGATGTGAAAGGGCTGCATGCAGAAAACTGTAAAGCAGTAGCCCAAGTTAGGCAGGCGTGGAGAAGGCTGATTCAGGCTGTCAAGGATCTAAAAGTTCTGTAGAACCAACCGAAAAAAAAAACACAAAAAAAAATACTCAACTGATATTAAAGATTAGTTGGTTGCACATTAATACATCGAGTTTAATAAAAATTGATAGACCCGTTTTAGATAAAACTGAAAAAATATTAAAAATCGAAAGTCGAAATTTAAAGTGGCACTTAAGGCCAATTGATTTTATCCAAAAAATCACTATAACATCCCAGGTATATAGGTGTATTCGAAATTTAGCTCGATCATAGTACCTCCCCTTACTATACATTCCAGATATAGGCAATTCAATGTAAAATTAATAAATTACGTTTATAAATTACTGACGATGATGGCAAAAGCGCAAGAAAATCAGCGTTGATTCATTGTTTTTTAGCAAACGACGCATTTTTCGGTTTGTTTTTGTGCTGAGTTAAGCGTTTCATGATAGACCCAGAAAAGAAGCATTTGAGAAATTCAATTTTTTTCTACGACGTATTTGAAACGATTTCATTATATTTGTTTTTCTAAAAGATTATTTAAAAAATGCCTTCTGGAAAGTATTGAATACTATTAGAACGCTATGATTGTATTTATAGCGGGTGCTTGTTGTTATTCAGACAACGTGCCAAAACATAATAATATTTATAATTATATTGTTTTTCAACAATAACAGCAGGGAACTATTAAAGCAGACGAGCAAGTAACAAAGTCAGTTCAGTAAAGAAATCATTCGTTATCCGTATATCTGAGGTGAATTAGGTCACACTAAAAAAATAAAAAAACTATTTTTTCTTCTGGCTTCTTATTTCTAATTTATTGTTTTCTGATTTTAATTTAAATAAAATAATTATTTTAAAATTACAGAAAAGTATTTGCAAATTAAATTATTTATATGTAAACTAAGCTTAAGGCAAATTCATGGTCGTTATATTTTATGAAAAATTATCATATTTATGAAATTTTAATCATTTTATTGAACTTTTGTTTAATAGTAAAGAAAATAAAGTAGATAAAACAAAATCATATTAAGAATATTTCAACTTTGAAGTGCGTTAACATTTTTTTGTATATATATTAAGTTCAGGTTTCAAGCAAACAATATGTATTAATTAAAATTATTGACAATTAAAATTCCTTTGTTTGGTAGTGTACAGCTCTAAACGTACAAGAGCCAAAGAGGAGATAAAAGCCAGTCATTTCTTCCCAATTTGTTATTTCTTTAATGAAAACTATGTTTAGTTAAGTTACAGGTTACAATTGATGAGTCTGCCAAGTATAGTTAAGGGTAATAAAAAATAAATGCATTTTTCAAAACGTTAAAAAAATTAATTTTTCTTTCGTAATTCCATATCTATAAACTAAAAATACTATTTAACCTAATAGAACATCATTTAAAGTAGTCTAAATGTAGTAAAATATGAGACCTAACAGAGTTGTTTATATTCAATAATTTTAGGGATAAAGTTTTTTTTAAAAAGCAACATTTCATAAAGAAAAATCAGTAGTTAGTGAATTTATTTTGGGAAATTTATAAATCAGGAACCATTAGACGTGAAGATGTCATTCAGCACTCGAATTAAAGATAGTTTAATATGCTATTAAGTAGTTAATGACATTTATCTCGTATGAGTAGTAGTTTTTACGAAATGTTGATTTCTAGTTGTTCAGACAAAATTTTTGATTTAAGAAAACATTTATATCAGGCACAATTAGACGTGAAGTTATCAGTCAGCACTCGAATTAAAGATAGTTTAAGATGCCATAAAGTAGTTTATGACATTTATCTCGATGTGAGTAGTAATTTTTACGATATGTTGATTTCTAGTTGTTCAGAACAAATTTTTGATTTAAGAAAACATTTATATCAGACGTGAAGATGTCAGTCAGCACACGAATTAAAGATAGTTTAATATGCCATCAAGTAGTTAATGCCATTTATCTCCATATGCTACTACTCATATTATTTTACGAAATGTTGATTCCTAGTTGTTCATATGGAGTTGAGCTTTGTGGCTCCACTAAACCTTCGAATTCCTCTCGTATTCAATCATTACAATCCAAAATCCTTTGTAAAATCCTCAAAGCTCCTTACTTTGTCACAAATAAATTTATATATAAAGACCTTAATGTTACCTATGTAATCGATCTAGCCCGAACCAGATATCACTCCTTCCATTATAAACTCTCTAACTACTCAAACCCCCCTAGTTTCTAACCTTGCATCCTCTTCCATTCCTGACAATCCTCCGAGGCGCCTGAAAAGAAGATGGCCACGAGATCAGCTAATGTAAAATGTCATTAGAGTGCTTCCAATGTGTAGTTTCTCTACACGCCTGTAACACTCCGATTTAACTTAGATCTTATTTACTAAATGTATTATAATGTACAGTTGTAAATAGCAATAAATAAATATTAAAAAAAAAAAGTTGTTTAGACAAAATTTTTGATTTATAAAAATATATATCAATCCTAGCGAAATTAGAATTCACAAAACTATTATCCTTCCCATTGTTCTTTATGGATGTGAGAGGTGGCCTCTTACCCTAAGGGATGAACAGCGTCTTAGGGTTTCAGAAACTAAAGTATTGCGAAAAATATACGGACCGAAAAAGAATGAATTAACGGAAGAATTTAGAATATTACACAACGCTGTATTATGGGACCTACACCCGGTAAATATAATTCAAGTTATAGCATTGCGGCGTATAAGATGGGCATGTAAGGTTGTAAGTAACGAGGGGGTCCCTAAAATGTTAATAAACACTGAACCAACGTCCGAGGGGTAGATCGAAACGTAGATTGGAGGATTGCCTTAAAACTAATTTAGTGGAATTGGGTTTAGAGGGGCATCACTGGAAGGATGTATGCAGAGAGCGTTTGGTGGTATCGGCATCGTACTTTCGGGTTCGATAGGCCTTCTTTATTATTATTAATATTAAAAATATATACAGGAACCATTAGACGTGAAGATGTCAGTCAGCACTCGAATTAAAGATAGTTTAATATACCATAAAGTAGTCTATGATGTTTATCTCCGTATGAGTAGTAGTTTATACGAAATGTTGTTTTCTAGCAGTTCGGAAAAAAGTTTTGGTTTATGAAAAAAATATATACCAGGAACCATCAGATGTGAAGATGTCTGTCAGCACTCAAATTAAAGATAGTTTAATACGTCATAATGAGTAGTAGTTTTTACGAAATATTGATTTCTAGTTGTTCGGACAAACAACAGAAATCAATATTAGAACAACAGAACCAATCAAGAACCATTATACGTGAAGATGTCAGTCAGCACTCAAATTAATGTTAGCTAAACATACTATAAAGGAGTTTATTACCTCGTAGGAGTGATAGCTTTCACGAAATTTTAGCAAATATAGAGGTAAATAGATCTACTAGAGCTCATATTTTATTTTTATAGTGTTGTAAGTATTTTCAAAGATATGGAGCTCGAATGAATTTCGTTTTTAAGTTTTGAAACCTACATCTTGACAAACGACTAACCTGAAATCCTCACACAAGACTGAAAAGACAGGAAACTGCACGCAGATTCCGATTCTTACAGCACTTACTAGACAAACGGTCTAAACTTCCAACTCATTACAAAAGACAGATCTACATGACAATAATAAGGCCCATCTGGACATACGGAGTTGAGCTTTGGGGATCC
>NW_027114391.1:25292-29008 GCF_000696795.3 Halyomorpha halys | reverse complement strand
AAAAAAAGTTTTGAATCAGCCGCCTCTTTTGATTTCCCATAACTATACATGACAGATTCATCAATTTTGACTAATAGTTATACATAGTTTTCATTAAAGTAATTAAAAATTGGGGTAAAATAACTGCCTTTTTCCTCCTTTTGGGCTCTTGATCATGATTTTGTGCAACAGAAATCAATTAAATTATTATTATAATTTTATCAACAAAATGGCTTCAATTAAACCAAGTTTCATCAGAGCAACCGATGACACATAGGGTAAGAACATATCATTACCTTGTCAGTTATTTTTAGTGCTCAAGGATGTCCCAAATAAGAAATGTGATTCATTTTATTATTTCGGAGATCTAATACGAATCATATACATCATAAAATATAACACTCATTAGTAATTGTAGAACGCATATCTCTTTAAATAATACTAATAATAAGTCTTTATTTATTTATTATCTTTTTACATAGGCATACATTAAAAGAGTGAGTAGATTGATAGGGCTTACATTAAATTTTGAAATAGCAACGTCCCGATTTAACGGTCTAGTCAATCCTTAGTAATATCCTCTAAATAATGCTCCATGATTGTATTAGAAAAAAGAAAACAAGACCTTAAAGTTCCATATGTCGCCGATTTAGCCCCAACTAGTTATCAAGAATCCTATTCTAAACTAACTAACCCACTAATTTCTAACCATGTTTCCTTTTCTATCCTTGATTTCGGTCAGTAAAACAAATACAAATGTTTCATGCATTCCTATTTTTCCTTCTCATTTCTACTCCTCCAATTTCACCCTTTCACAATTATTCAATTCACTCGATCAACAAATTCGCTCTCCGGAATTCACCCTCCTAGATCCTCTCCAGTGACCCGCTAAACAAATTCAATATTAGACGGTGTGAGATCAGATCATCATTCATAGTCACAGCAATAGATCAGTTTACCAAGAAATTACCAGACATTTAATAGAACTAATATGACATTTACCGAGTTTATTTTTATGTAATACAGTTGTTGTGGTCAACAGCATATGGTTAGCCATGTAGGTTATAGACATTGTTTCAGATTAAATAATTAACTTTTTATTTATTAGCTGAATATACTTTCAAACTTTGTTTATAATAAAAAAATGTAGCTTTTCTTTTTTTGACAAGATAGTTATTATTGAAAATAATCGCTGGGATTGAATTATGCCTAAAACATATGTCTTAATTAAAACAAAAAAAGCAAGTGTGTAATCATCTTGCAACCATCCTATATAGTCAAAAACTACAAACTTCATTATTCCCCAGCTGGACTTGTATATGGGCGCAAGGTCTAATTTTATTAAGTTTTAGAGACTCATCGTGAAGCCACTTCAGTTTCATACAGGGTCCGAAGATTCGTCAGAGTCCTGAGTCCACACACTTTAGTTTATTTCATTTTTTTTTTACTAATGGACAGACGCAGAAAAACAAATCCTGTATTTTTTTTAACTTGTATATATCTCCTGTTTATTCTTTATTTTTCATTTCTATTGTAGTGAAACCATTACCTGCTGGTCTACACTGCAACTAATGCAGCCGCTATTAGTACAATAGCCGAAGAGAAGAAAAAAGGCAGCTCTCTCACCCCAATTTTTGATTACTTCAATGAAAACTATGTTTAAATTACTAGTCAAAATTGATGAGTCTGCCAACTATAGGTAGGGTGAATAAAAAACGGCGGCTGTTTCAAAGCGATAAAAAAAACTAATTTTCCATTCGAAGCTCTATATCTCAAAAAGTAAGAACAACACAAGAAAATCTAAGAGAACGTCATTTAAAGAAGAGCAAATTTGCTACAATTAGAGCTCTAATAGAGCTCTAGAACTAAATATTTACGTTAAATAGTTTTGGGACGTACTGAAAGATCAGTAGTTAGTGAATTCATTTTAAAAAATTTATATCTCAAAAACCATTTGACGTACAGATGTCAATTAGCACTCAAATTAAAGCTAGTTTAATGAGCTATAACGTATTTTATGATGCTTATCTTCGTAGGAGTAATTGTTTACATGAAATTTGCTAAAATAAATTGATTTATAATTGTTCGGACAAATTTTCATTTGCCAAATTTATATTCTTATGTGAATATATCATAAAAACTACTACCCCTACGAAGATAAGTATCATAAACTACTTTATAGTAAGTTTAATTTCCTTTGAGTGTTGGCAGACATAGGTGCATCTTATGGATTTAGAGATATATTTTTTCTAAAATCCAACATTTTATACGAACAACTATAAATTAACATTTTGTGAGTTTATTTTGTCAAATATCATATCTTATAAAAACTTCTACAAAGATAAACATAATAATATATTTTGTAGTAAATTTAACTAGCTTTAATTTGAGTGCTGGCAAAAATCTGTGCATCCAATGGTTTCTAAAATAAAGTTTTTCATAAATCAAACTTATTGACCATACAGCTATAAATCAATTTATTTTAGCAAATAACATGAAAACTACTATTCCTATGAAGGTAAAGGTCATTAACTTATTTGTAGTCCGTTAAACAAGCTCTAATTTGAGTGCTAATAGACATCTGTACGTCGCATAGTTCCTGAGATATAGATTTCTCAAAATAAATTAGCTACTACAGAGACTTGAAAATACCAAGAATTGGAAGGCCTGATTGCGAATTCCCGCTTTACGAGATTGCCCTGCTCAGAGGGCAGAGGATAACAATGTGCATAGTGCATATTTGGAAATGCATATTGTCTTTTATTTTTCTGTGTCCTCTCTTCCTTACTACACCTTCTCTTCAATCGTAAGGCCCGGCGGCTGGCACCCAGTCCGGACTTACACGACCCTTCGTGCCTACAGACTAGTACCTTGTAGAGCGAAGCTACTATCCTTCAAGGACTAATGGCTAGCACCTTTCAAAATCATCCTGTCTATTCACCTCCAAAGCAGAACACACATTGGCGGGGCCTTCTACTTTAATAGTTTGTATTTAAGTATTATTTATTATAGTTATTGGTTTCAAAGAAGCAAAAGTAAGGGTATTTCAGAAGAGCGGGATGGCTCAGTGGTAAGACACTGAGCTACTAACTCCAAAGACCCGGGTTCGAATCCAGCTGTGGTAGATAATTATTTACTGTTTCACTGTATCCGTAAGTCAGTCCTGAAGGATATGTAGCCCTTTGGGGTCCACCCAGCTGAAACAATTGAAGTAATAAACATGAAATTCGTAATCAGAACTACAAAAACATAAGTAAGCAATTTCCAGAATTTCTCCAAAACTGTTCCTTCCTCCAGTTGACTGGACTGCATTCCGTAATTTAGGCTCACCCTCAATCCAAAATAAAGCGACCAAAAAAAAAAATAAATAAATAAATAAAAACTATTAGAATAAAAAATATAGGCAATTTAATAGTTAGATGTCTTCGAATAAGACAAGTTTTCGAAAAATGAGCAAAAAATTGTTTCATTTGTTACAAAGTAAGAATCATTGAGGATTTTAGGAAGGATTTTGTATTGTAAGGACTGTATATAAATACATCAACATATGAGAAAATCATAATGGTCTAGTACAAGCATGTTGAGAAACTATCCATTGGTTGCACACTAAAAACAGTTTTTACAATATAAGGTCTCGAGGCCATCTTCTTTTCAGACGCCTCGGAGGATTGTCCGGAATAAAAGAGGAAGCAAGATTAGAAACTAATGAGTTTGAGTGGTTAGGGATTTTGTAATGG